>NW_026542790.1:0-198462 GCF_028750875.1 Macrosteles quadrilineatus | reverse complement strand
TGTACAAGGATGTACAAGTTTGTACAAGGGCTGTACAAGTGTGTACGATGTGTAAAAGTTTGTACAAGGGTGTACAAGTTTGTACAAGTGTGTACAAGGTTGTACAATTGTGTACAAGGCTGTACAAGTGTGTACAAGGTTGTACAATTTTGTACAAGGCTGTACAAGTGTGTACAAGGTTGTACAAGTGTGTACAAGGCTGTACAATTGTGTACAAGGTTGTACAAGTGTGTACAAGGTTGTACAAGTGTGTACAAGGTTGTACAATTGTGTACAAGGCTGTACAAGTGTGTACAAGGTTGTACAAGTGTGTACAAGGTTGTACAAGTGTGTACAAGGTTGTACAATTGTGTACAAGGTTGTACAAGTGTGTACAAGGTTGTACAAGTGTGTACAAGGGTGTACAAGTGTGTACAAGGTTGTACAAGTGTGTACAAGCTTTTACAAGTGTGTACAAGGGTGTACAAGTGTGTACAAGTTTGTACAAGTTTGTACAAGGTTGTACAAGTGTGTACAAGGTTATACAATTGTCTACAAGGTTGTACAAGTGTGTACAAGGTTGTACAAGTGTGTACAAGCTTTTACAAGTGTGTACAAGGGTGTACAAGTGTGTACAAGTTTGTACAAGTTTGTACAAGGTTGTACAAGTGTGTACAAGGTTGTACAAGTGTGTACAAGGTTGTACAAGTGTGTACAAGGTTGTACAAGTGTGTACAAGGTTGTACAAGTGTGTACAAGTTTTTAAATTGTGTACATGGGTGTACAATTGTGTACAAGGCTGTACAAGTGTGTACAAGGTTGTACAAGTGTGTACAAGGTTGTAACAGGGGGTACAAGGTTGTACAAGTGTGTACAAGGTTGTACAAGTGTGTACAAGGGTGTACAGGTTTGTACAATGTTGTACAAGTGTACAAGTTTGTACAAGGTTGTACAAGTGTGTACAAGGGTGTACAAGTGTGTACAAGGGTGCACAAGTGTGTACAAGGGTGTACAATCGTGTACAAGCTTGTACAAGTGTGTACAAGGGTGTACAGGTTTGTACAAGGTTGTACAAGTGTGTACAAGGGTGTACAAATGTGTACAAGGATGAAAAGGTTGTACAAGTTTGTACAAGTTTGTACAAGGTTGTACAAGTGTGTACAAGGTTGTACAAGTGTGTACAAGGTTGTACAAGTGTGTACAACTTGTACAAGTGTGTACAAGCTTGTACAAGTGTGTACAAGGTTGTACAAGTGTGTACAAGGTTGTACAAGTTTGTACAAGGTTGTACAAGTGTGTACAAGTTTGTACAAGTGTGTACAAGTTTGTACAAGGTTGTACAAATGTGTACAAGGGTGTACAAAAATGTACAAGGGTGCACAAGTTTGAACAAGGGTGTACAAGTGTGTACAAGCTTGTACAAGTGTGTACAAGCTTGTACAAGTGTGTACAAGGGTGTACAGGTTTGTACAAGGTTGTACAAGTGTGTACAAGGGTGTACAAGTATGTACAATAATGTACAAGTTTGTACAAGTGTGTACAAGTTTGTAAAAGGTTGTACAAGTGTGTACAAGGGTGTACAAGTGTGTACAAGGTTGTACAAGTGTGTACAAGCTTGTACAAGTGTGTACAAGGGTGTACAAGTGTGTACAAGGTTGTACAAGTTTTTACATGGTTGTACAAGTGTGTACAAGGTTGTACAAGTGTGTACAAGGTTGTTCAAGTTTGTACAAGGTTGTACAAGTGTGTACAAGGTTGTACAAGTGTGTACAAGGTTGTACAAGTTTGTACAAGGTTGTACAAGTGTGTACAAGGTTGTACAAGTGTGTACAAGGTTGTACAAGTGTGTACAAGGTTGTACAAGTGTGTACAAGGTTGTACAAGTGTGTACAAGGTTGTACAAGTGTGTACAAGGTTGTACAAGTGTGTACAAGGTTGTACAAGTGTGTAAAAGGTTGTACAAGTGTGTACAAGGTTGTACAAGTGTGTAAAGGTTGTACAAGTGTGTACAAGGGTGTACAAGTGTGTACAAGGTTGTACAAGTTTTTACAAGGTTGTACAAGTGTGTACAAGGGTGTAAAATCGTGTACAAGGATGTACAAGTTTGTAAGTTTGTACAAGGTTGTACAAGTGTGTACAAGGATGTACAAGTTTGTACAAGTTTGTACAAGTTTGTACAAGTTTTTACAAGTTTGTACAAGGTTGTACAAGTGTGTACAAGGATGTACAAGTTTGTACAAGGGTGTACAAGTGTGTACGATAAGTAAAAGTGTGTACAAGGTTGTACAAGTGTGTACAAGGTTGTACAAGTGTGTACAAGGTTGTACAAGTGTGTACAAGGTTGTACAAGTGTGTACAAGGTTGTACAAGTGTGTACAAGGTTGTACAAGTGTGTACAAGGTTGTACAAGTGTGTACAAGGTTGTACAAGTGTGTACAAGGTTGTACAAGTGTGTACAAGGTTGTACAAGTGTGTACAAGGTTGTACAAGTGTGTACAAGGGTGTACAAGTGTGTACAAGGTTGTACAAGTTTTTACAAGGTTGTACAAGTGTGTACAAGGGTGTAAAATCGTGAACAAGGATGTACAAGTTTGTACAAGTTTGTACAAGGTTGTACAAGTGTGTACAAGGATGTACAAGTTTGTACAAGGGTGTACAAGTGTGTACGATAAGTAAAAGTGTGTACAAGGGTGTACAAGGTTGTACAAGTGTGTACAAGGTTGTACAATTGTGTACAAGGCTGTACAACTGTGTACAAGGTTGTACAATTGTGTACAAGGATGTACAAGTGTGTACAAGGTTGTACAAGTGTGTACAAGGTTGTACAAGTGTGTAAAAGTTTGTACAAGTGTGTACAAGTGTGTACGATGTGTAAAAGTTTGTACAAGGGTGTACAAGGTTGTACAAGTGTGTACAAGGTTGCACAATTGCGTACAAGGCTGTACAATTTTGTACAAGGCTGTACAAGTGTGTACAAGGCTGTACAAGTGTGTACAAGGTTGTACAATTGTGTACAAGGCTGTACAATTGTGTACAAGGTTGTACAAGTGTGTACAAGGTTGTACAAGTGTGTACAAGGTTGTACAATTGTGTACAAGGCTGTACAAGTGTGTACAAGGTTGTACAAGTGTGTACAAGGTTGTACAAGTGTGTACAAGGTTGTACAATTGTGTGTCAGGTTGTACAAGTGTGTACAAGGTTGTACAAGTGTGTACAAGGGTGTACAATCGTGTACAAGGATGTACAAGTTTGTACAAGTTTGTACAAGTTTATACAAGGTTGTACAAGTGTGTACAAGGATGTACAAGTTTGTACAAGGGAGTACAAGTTTGTACAAGATTGTACAAGTGTGTACTGGGTTGTACAAGTTTGTAAAAGATTGTATAAGTTTGTACAAGGTTGTACAAGTGTGTACAAGGGTGTACAAGTGTGTACAAATGTGTACAAGTTTTACAAGATTGTACAAGTGTGTACAAGGTTGTACAAGTTGTGTACAAGGTTGTATATGTGTGTACAAGGGTGTACAAGTTTTTACAAGGCTGTACAAGTGTGTACAAGGTTGTACAAGGTTGTACAAGGTTGTACAAGGCTGTACAAGTGTGTACAAGGTTGTACAAGGTTGTACAAGTATGTACAAGGGTGTACAAGTTTTTACAAGGTTGTACAAGTGTGTACAAGGTTGTACAAGTGTGTACAAGGCTGTACAATTGTGTACAAGGTTGTACAAGTGTGTACAAGGTTGTACAAGTGTGTACAAGGTTGTACAATTGTGTACAAGGCTGTACAAGTGTGTACAAGGTTGTACAAGTGTGTACAAGGCTGTACAATTCTTTACAAGGTTGTACAAGTGTGTACAAGGTTGTACAAGTGTGTACAAGGTTGTACAATTGTGTACAAGGCTGTACAAGTTTGTTCAAGGTTGTACAAGTGTGTACAAGGTTGTACGAGTGTGTACAAGGGTGTACAATTGTGTACAAGGATGTTCAAAGTGTGTACAAGGTTGTACAAATGTGTACAAGGATGTACAAGTTTGTACAAGGGCTGTACAAGTGTGTACGATGTGTAAAAGTTTGTACAAGGGTGTACAAGTTTGTACAAGTGTGTACAAGGTTGTACAATTGTGTACAAGGCTGTACAAGTGTGTACAAGGTTGTACAATTTTGTACAAGGCTGTACAAGTGTGTACAAGGTTGTACAAGTGTGTACAAGGCTGTACAATTGTGTACAAGGTTGTACAAGTGTGTACAAGGTTGTACAAGTGTGTACAAGGTTGTACAATTGTGTACAAGGCTGTACAAGTGTGTACAAGGTTGTACAAGTGTGTACAAGGTTGTACAAGTGTGTACAAGGTTGTACAATTGTGTACAAGGTTGTACAAGTGTGTACAAGGTTGTACAAGTGTGTACAAGGGTGTACAAGTGTGTACAAGGTTGTACAAGTGTGTACAAGCTTTTACAAGTGTGTACAAGGGTGTACAAGTGTGTACAAGTTTGTACAAGTTTGTACAAGGTTGTACAAGTGTGTACAAGGTTATACAATTGTCTACAAGGTTGTACAAGTGTGTACAAGGTTGTACAAGTGTGTACAAGCTTTTACAAGTGTGTACAAGGGTGTACAAGTGTGTACAAGTTTGTACAAGTTTGTACAAGGTTGTACAAGTGTGTACAAGGTTGTACAAGTGTGTACAAGGTTGTACAAGTGTGTACAAGGTTGTACAAGTGTGTACAAGGTTGTACAAGTGTGTACAAGTTTTTAAATTGTGTACATGGGTGTACAATTGTGTACAAGGCTGTACAAGTGTGTACAAGGTTGTACAAGTGTGTACAAGGTTGTAACAGGGGGTACAAGGTTGTACAAGTGTGTACAAGGTTGTACAAGTGTGTACAAGGGTGTACAGGTTTGTACAATGTTGTACAAGTGTACAAGTTTGTACAAGGTTGTACAAGTGTGTACAAGGGTGTACAAGTGTGTACAAGGGTGCACAAGTGTGTACAAGGGTGTACAATCGTGTACAAGCTTGTACAAGTGTGTACAAGGGTGTACAGGTTTGTACAAGGTTGTACAAGTGTGTACAAGGGTGTACAAATGTGTACAAGGATGAAAAGGTTGTACAAGTTTGTACAAGTTTGTACAAGGTTGTACAAGTGTGTACAAGGTTGTACAAGTGTGTACAAGGTTGTACAAGTGTGTACAACTTGTACAAGTGTGTACAAGCTTGTACAAGTGTGTACAAGGTTGTACAAGTGTGTACAAGGTTGTACAAGTTTGTACAAGGTTGTACAAGTGTGTACAAGTTTGTACAAGTGTGTACAAGTTTGTACAAGGTTGTACAAATGTGTACAAGGGTGTACAAAAATGTACAAGGGTGCACAAGTTTGAACAAGGGTGTACAAGTGTGTACAAGCTTGTACAAGTGTGTACAAGCTTGTACAAGTGTGTACAAGGGTGTACAGGTTTGTACAAGGTTGTACAAGTGTGTACAAGGGTGTACAAGTATGTACAATAATGTACAAGTTTGTACAAGTGTGTACAAGTTTGTAAAAGGTTGTACAAGTGTGTACAAGGGTGTACAAGTGTGTACAAGGTTGTACAAGTGTGTACAAGCTTGTACAAGTGTGTACAAGGGTGTACAAGTGTGTACAAGGTTGTACAAGTTTTTACATGGTTGTACAAGTGTGTACAAGGTTGTACAAGTGTGTACAAGGTTGTTCAAGTTTGTACAAGGTTGTACAAGTGTGTACAAGGTTGTACAAGTGTGTACAAGGTTGTACAAGTTTGTACAAGGTTGTACAAGTGTGTACAAGGTTGTACAAGTGTGTACAAGGTTGTACAAGTGTGTACAAGGTTGTACAAGTGTGTACAAGGTTGTACAAGTGTGTACAAGGTTGTACAAGTGTGTACAAGGTTGTACAAGTGTGTACAAGGTTGTACAAGTGTGTAAAAGGTTGTACAAGTGTGTACAAGGTTGTACAAGTGTGTAAAGGTTGTACAAGTGTGTACAAGGGTGTACAAGTGTGTACAAGGTTGTACAAGTTTTTACAAGGTTGTACAAGTGTGTACAAGGGTGTAAAATCGTGTACAAGGATGTACAAGTTTGTAAGTTTGTACAAGGTTGTACAAGTGTGTACAAGGATGTACAAGTTTGTACAAGTTTGTACAAGTTTGTACAAGTTTTTACAAGTTTGTACAAGGTTGTACAAGTGTGTACAAGGATGTACAAGTTTGTACAAGGGTGTACAAGTGTGTACGATAAGTAAAAGTGTGTACAAGGGTGTACAAGGTTGTACAAGTGTGTACAAGGTTGTACAATTGTGTACAAGGCTGTACAACTGTGTACAAGGTTGTACAAGTGTGTACAAGGTTGTACAATTGTGTACAAGGCTGTACAACTGTGTACAAGGTTGTACAATTGTGTACAAGGCTGTACAAGTGTGTACAAGGTTGTACAAGTGTGTACAAGGTTGTACAAGTGTGTACAAGGTTGTACAAGTGTGTACAAGGTTGTACAAGTGTGTACAAGTTTTTAAATTGTGTACATGGGTGTACAATTGTGTACAAGGCTGTACAAGTGTGTACAAGGTTGTACAAGTGTGTACAAGGTTGTAACAGGGGGTACAAGGTTGTACAAGTGTGTACAAGGTTGTACAAGTGTGTACAAGGGTGTACAGGTTTGTACAATGTTGTACAAGTGTGTACAAGTTTGTACAAGGTTGTACAAGTGTGTACAAGGGTGTACAAGTGTGTACAAGGGTGCACAAGTGTGTACAAGGGTGTACAATCGTGTACAAGCTTGTACAAGTGTGTACAAGGGTGTACAGGTTTGTACAAGGTTGTACAAGTGTGTACAAGGGTGTACAAATGTGTACAAGGATGAAAAGGTTGTACAAGTTTGTACAAGTTTGTACAAGGTTGTACAAGTGTGTACAAGGTTGTAAAAGTGTGTACAAGGTTGTACAAGTGTGTACAAGGTTGTACAAGTGTGTACAACTTGTACAAGTGTGTACAACTTGTACAAGTGTGTACAAGCTTGTACAAGTGTGTACAAGGTTGTACAAGTGTGTACAAGGTTGTACAAGTTTGTACAAGGTTGTACAAGTGTGTACAAGTTTGTACAAGTGTGTACAAGTTTGTACAAGGTTGTACAAATGTGTACAAGGGTGTACAAAGGTGTACAACGGTGCACAAGTTTGAACAAGGGTGTACAAGTGTGTACAAGCTTGTACAAGTGTGTACAAGCTTGTACAAGTGTGTACAAGGGTGTACAGGTTTGTACAAGGTTGTACAAGTGTGTACAAGGGTGTACAGGTTTGTACAAGGTTGTACAAGTGTGTACAAGGGTGTACAAGTATGTACAATAATGTACAAGTTTGTACAATTGTGTACAAGTTTGTAAAAGGTTGTACAAGTGTGTACAAGGAGGTACAAGTGTGTACAAGGTTGTACAAGTGTGTACAAGCTTGTACAAGTGTGTACAAGGGTGTACAAGTGTGTACAAGGTTGTACAAGTTTTTACATGGTTGTACAAGTGTGTACAGGGTTGTACAAGTGTGTACAAGGTTGTACAAGTGTGTACAAGGTTGTACAAGTGTGTACAAGGTTGTACAAGTGTGTACAAGGTTGTACAAGTGTGTACAAGGTTGTACAAGGTTGTACAAGTGTGTACAAGGTTGTACAAGTGTGTACAAGGTTGTACAAGTGTGTACAAGGTTGTACAAGTGTGTACAAGGTTGTACAAGTGTGTACAAGGTTGTACAAGTGTGTACAAGGTTGTACAAGTGTGTACAAGGTTGTACAAGTGTGTACAAGGTTGTACAAGTGTGTACAAGGTTGTACAAGTGTGTACAAGGTTGTACAAGTGTGTACAAGGTTGTACAAGTGTGTACAAGGTTGTACAAGTGTGTACAAGGGTGTACAAGTGTGTACAAGGTTGTACAAGTTTTTACAAGGTTGTACAAGTGTGTACAAGGGTGTAAAATCGTGTACAAGGATGTACAAGTTTGTACAAGTTTGTACAAGGTTGTACAAGTGTGTACAAGGATGTACAAGTTTGTACAAGTTTGTAAAAGTTTGTACAAGTTTGTACAAGGTTGTACAAGTGTGTACAAGGATGAACAAGTTTGTACAAGGGTGTACAAGTGTGTACGATAAGTAAAAGTGTGTACAAGGGTGTACAAGGTTGTACAAGTGTGTACAAGGTTGTACAATTGTGTACAAGGCTGTACAACTGTGTACAAGGTTGTACAATTGTGTACAAGGCTGTACAAGTGTGTACAAGGTTGTACAAGTGTGTACAAGGTTGTACAAGTGTGTACAAAGATGTACAAGTTTGTACAAGGGTGTACAAGTGTGTACGATGTGTAAAAGTTTGTACAAGGGTGTACAAGGTTGTACAAGTGTGTACAAGGTTGTACAATTGTGTACAAGGCTGTACAAGTGTGTACAAGGTTGTACAATTTTGTACAAGGCTGTACAAGTGTGTACAAGGTTGTACAAGTGTGTACAAGGCTGTACAATTGTGTACAAGGTTGTACAAGTGTGTACAAGGTTGTACAAGTGTGTACAAGGTTGTACAAGTGTGTACAAGGTTGTACAATTGTGTGTCAGGTTGTACAAGTGTGTACAAGGTTGTACAAGTGTGTACAAGGGTGTACAATCGTGTACAAGGATGTACAAGTTTGTACAAGTTTGTACAAGTTTGTACAAGGTTGTACAAGTGTGTACCAGGATGTACAAGTTTGTACAAGGGAGTACAAGTTTGTACAAGATTGTACAAGTGTGTACTGGGTTGTACAAGTGTGTACAAGATTGTATAAGTTTGTACAAGGTTGTACAAGTGTGTACAAGGGTGTACAAGTGTGTACAAATGTGTACAAGTTTTACAAGGTTGTACAAGTGTGTACAAGGTTGTACAAGGTGTGTACAAGGTTGTACATGTGTGTACAAGGGTGTACAAGTTTTTACAAGGCTCTACAAGTGTGTACAAGGTTGTACAAGGCTGTACAAGTGTGTACAAGGTTGTACAAGGTTGTACAAGTGTGTACAAGGGTGTACAAGTTTTTACGAGGATGTACAAGTGTGTACAAGGTTGTACAAGTGTGTACAAGGCTGTACAATTGTGTACAAGGTTGTACAAGTGTGTACAAGGTTGTACAAGTGTGTACAAGGTTGTACAATTGTGTACAAGGCTGTACAAGTGTGTACAAGGTTGTACAAGTGTGTACAAGGCTGTACAATTGTGTACAAGGTTGTACAAGTGTGTACAAGGTTGTACAAGTGTGTACAAGGTTGTACAATTGTGTACAAGGCTGTACAAGTGTGTTCAAGGTTGTACAAGTGTGTACAAGGTTGTACAAGTGTGTACAAGGTTGTACAATTGTGTACAAGGTTGTACAAGTGTGTACAAGGTTGTACAAGTGTGTACAAGGTTTTACAAGTGTGTACAAGGTTGTACAATTGTGTACAAGGTTGTACAAGTGTGTACAAGGTTGTACAAGTGTGTACAAGGTTGTACAAGTGTGTACAAGGTTGTACAAGTGTGTACAAGGTTGTACAAGTGTGTACAAGGTTGTACAAGTGTGTACAAGGTTGTACAAGTGTGTACAAGGCTGTACAAGTGTGTACAAGGTTGTACAATTGTGTACAAGGCTGTACAAGTGTGTACAAGGGTGTAAAATCGTGTACAAGGATGTACAAGTTTGTACAAGTTTGTACAAGGTTGTACAAGTGTGTACAAGGATGTACAAGTTTTTACAAGGGTGTACAAGTGTGTACGATAAGCAAAAGTGTGTACAAGAGTGTACAAGGTTGTACAAGTGTGTACAAGGTTGTACAATTGTGTACAAGGCTGTACAAGTGTGTACAAGGTTGTACAATTGTGTACAAGGCTGTACAAGTGTGTAAAAGGTTGTACAAGTGTGTACAAGGTTGTACAAGTGTGTACAAGGTTGTACAAGTGTGTACAAGGTTGTACAAGTGTGTACAAGGTTGTACAAGTGTGTACAAGGTTGTACAAGTGTGTACGAGGTTGTACAATTGTGTACAAGGTTGTACAAGTGTGTACAAGGTTGTACAATTGTGTACAAGGCTGTACAAGTGTGTACAAGGTTGTACAAGGATGTACAAGTGTGTACAAGGGTGTACAAGTTTTTACAAGGTTGTACAAGTGTGTACAAGGTTGTACAAGTGTGTACAAGGCTGTACAATTGTGTACAAGGTTGTACAAGTGTGTACAAGGTTGTACAAGTGTGTACAAGGTTGTACAATTGTGTACAAGGCTGTACAAGTGTGTACAAGGTTGTACAAGTGTGTACAAGGCTGTACAATTGTGTACAAGGTTGTACAAGTGTGTACAAGGTTGTACAAGTGTGTACAAGGTTGTACAATTGTGTACAAGACTGTACAAGTGTGTACAAAGTTGTGCAAGTGTGTACAAGGTTGTACAAGTGTGTACAAGGTTGTACAATTGTGTACAAGGTTGTACAAGTGTGTACAAGGTTGTACAAGTGTGTACAAGGGTGTACAATCGTGTACAAGGATGTACAAGTTTGTACAAGATTGTACAAGTGTGTACTGGGTTGTACAAGTGTGTACAAGATTGTATAAGTTTGTACAAGGTTGTACAAGTGTGTACAAGGGTGTACAAGTGTGTACAAATGTGTACAAGTGTGTACAGGGGTGTAAAACTTTGTACAAGGGTGTACAAGTTTTACAAGGTTGTACAAGTGTGTACAAGGTTGTACAAGTTGTGTACTGGGTTTTACAAGTGTGTACAAGATTGTATAGGTTTGTACAAGGTTGTACAAGTGTGTATAAGGGTGTACAAGTGTGTACAAATGTGTACAAGTGTGTACAGGGGTGTACAAGTTTGTACAAGGGTGTACAAGTTTTACAAGGTTGTACAAGTGTGTACAAGGTTGTACAAGTTGTGTACAAGGTTATACATGTGTGTACAAGGGTGTACAAGTGTGTACAAGGTTGTACAAGTGTGTACAAGCTTGTACAAGTGTGTACAAGGGTGTACAAGTGTGTACAAGGTTGTACAAGTTTTTACAAGGTTGTACAAGTGTGTACAAGGGTGTACAAGTATGTACAATAATGTACAAGATTGTACAAGTGTGTACAAGTTTGTAAAAGGTTGTACAAGTGTGTACAAGGGTGTACAAGTGTGTACAAGGTTGTACAAGTGTGTACAAGCTTGTACAAGTGTGTACAAGGGTGTACAAGTGTGTACAAGGTTGTACAAGTTTTTACATGGTTGTACAAGTGTGTACAAGGTTGTACAAGTGTGTACAAGGTTGTACAAGTTTGTACAAGGTTGTACAAGTGTGTACAAGGTTGTACAAGTGTGTACAAGGTTGTACAAGTTTGTACAAGGTTGTACAAGTGTGTACAAGGTTGTACAAGTGTGTACAAGGTTGTACAAGTGTGTACAAGGTTGTACAAGTGTGTACAAGGTTGTACAAGTGTGTACAAGGTTGTACAAGTGTGTACAAGGTTGTACAAGTGTGTACAAGGTTGTACAAGTGTGTACAAGGTTGTACAAGTGTGTACAAGGTTGTACAAGTGTGTAAAAGGTTGTACAAGTGTGTACAAGGTTGTACAAGTGTGTAAAGGTTGTACAAGTGTGTACAAGGGTGTACAAGTGTGTACAAGGTTGTACAAGTTTTTACAAGGTTGTACAAGTGTGTACAAGGGTGTAAAATCGTGTACAAGGATGTACAAGTTTGTAAGTTTGTACAAGGTTGTACAAGTGTGTACAAGGATGTACAAGTTTGTACAAGTTTGTACAAGTTTGTACAAGTTTTTACAAGTTTTTACAAGGTTGTACAAGTGTGTACAAGGATGTACAAGTTTGTACAAGGGTGTACAAGTGTGTACGATAAGTAAAAGTGTGTACAAGGGTGTACAAGGTTGTACAAGTGTGTACAAGGTTGTACAATTGTGTACAAGGCTGTACAACTGTGTACAAGGTTGTACAAGTGTGTACAAGGTTGTACAATTGTGTACAAGGCTGTACAACTGTGTACAAGGTTGTACAATTGTGTACAAGGCTGTACAAGTGTGTACAAGGTTGTACAAGTGTGTACAAGGTTGTACAAGTGTGTACAAGGTTGTACAAGTGTGTACAAGGTTGTACAAGTGTGTACAAGTTTTTAAATTGTGTACATGGGTGTACAATTGTGTACAAGGCTGTACAAGTGTGTACAAGGTTGTACAAGTGTGTACAAGGTTGTAACAGGGGGTACAAGGTTGTACAAGTGTGTACAAGGTTGTACAAGTGTGTACAAGGGTGTACAGGTTTGTACAATGTTGTACAAGTGTGTACAAGTTTGTACAAGGTTGTACAAGTGTGTACAAGGGTGTACAAGTGTGTACAAGGGTGCACAAGTGTGTACAAGGGTGTACAATCGTGTACAAGCTTGTACAAGTGTGTACAAGGGTGTACAGGTTTGTACAAGGTTGTACAAGTGTGTACAGGGGTGTACAAATGTGTACAAGGATGAAAAGGTTGTACAAGTTTGTACAAGTTTGTACAAGGTTGTACAAGTGTGTACAAGGTTGTAAAAGTGTGTACAAGGTTGTACAAGTGTGTACAAGGTTGTACAAGTGTGTACAACTTGTACAAGTGTGTACAACTTGTACAAGTGTGTACAAGCTTGTACAAGTGTGTACAAGGTTGTACAAGTGTGTACAAGGTTGTACAAGTTTGTACAAGGTTGTACAAGTGTGTACAAGTTTGTACAAGTGTGTACAAGTTTGTACAAGGTTGTACAAATGTGTACAAGGGTGTACAAAGGTGTACAACGGTGCACAAGTTTGAACAAGGGTGTACAAGTGTGTACAAGCTTGTACAAGTGTGTACAAGCTTGTACAAGTGTGTACAAGGGTGTACAGGTTTGTACAAGGTTGTACAAGTGTGTACAAGGGTGTACAGGTTTGTACAAGGTTGTACAAGTGTGTACAAGGGTGTACAAGTATGTACAATAATGTACAAGTTTGTACAATTGTGTACAAGTTTGTAAAAGGTTGTACAAGTGTGTACAAGGAGGTACAAGTGTGTACAAGGTTGTACAAGTGTGTACAAGCTTGTACAAGTGTGTACAAGGGTGTACAAGTGTGTACAAGGTTGTACAAGTTTTTACATGGTTGTACAAGTGTGTACAGGGTTGTACAAGTGTGTACAAGGTTGTACAAGTGTGTACAAGGTTGTACAAGTGTGTACAAGGTTGTACAAGTGTGTACAAGGTTGTACAAGTGTGTACAAGGTTGTACAAGTGTGTACAAGGTTGTACAAGTGTGTACAAGGTTGTACAAGTGTGTACAAGGTTGTACAAGTGTGTACAAGTGTGTACAAGTGTGTACAAGGTTGTACAAGTGTGTACAAGTGTGTACAAGGTTGTACAAGTGTGTACAAGGTTGTACAAGTGTGTACAAGGTTGTACAAGTGTGTACAAGGTTGTACAAGTGTGTACAAGGTTGTACAAGTGTGTACAAGGTTGTACAAGTGTGTACAAGGTTGTACAAGTGTGTACAAGGTTGTACAAGTGTGTACAAGGTTGTACAAGGTTGTACAAGTGTGTACAAGGTTGTACAAGTGTGTACAAGGTTGTACAAGTGTGTACAAGGTTGTACAAGTGTGTACAAGGTTGTACAAGTGTGTACAAGGGTGTACAAGTGTGTACAAGGTTGTACAAGTTTTTACAAGGTTGTACAAGTGTGTACAAGGGTGTAAAATCGTGTACAAGGATGTACAAGTTTGTACAAGTTTGTACAAGGTTGTACAAGTGTGTACAAGGATGTACAAGTTTGTACAAGTTTGTAAAAGTTTGTACAAGTTTGTACAAGGTTGTACAAATGTGTACAAGGATGAACAAGTTTGTACAAGGGTGTACAAGTGTGTACGATAAGTAAAAGTGTGTACAAGGGTGTACAAGGTTGTACAAGTGTGTACAAGGTTGTACAATTGTGTACAAGGCTGTACAACTGTGTACAAGGTTGTACAATTGTGTACAAGGCTGTACAAGTGTGTACAAGGTTGTACAAGTGTGTACAAGGTTGTACAAGTGTGTACAAAGATGTACAAGTTTGTACAAGGGTGTACAAGTGTGTACGATGTGTAAAAGTTTGTACAAGGGTGTACAAGGTTGTACAAGTGTGTACAAGGTTGTACAATTGTGTACAAGGCTGTACAAGTGTGTACAAGGTTGTACAATTTTGTACAAGGCTGTACAAGTGTGTACAAGGTTGTACAAGTGTGTACAAGGCTGTACAATTGTGTACAAGGTTGTACAAGTGTGTACAAGGTTGTACAAGTGTGTACAAGGTTGTACAAGTGTGTACAAGGTTGTACAATTGTGTGTCAGGTTGTACAAGTGTGTACAAGGTTGTACAAGTGTGTACAAGGGTGTACAATCGTGTACAAGGATGTACAAGTTTGTACAAGTTTGTACAAGTTTGTACAAGGTTGTACAAGTGTGTACCAGGATGTACAAGTTTGTACAAGGGAGTACAAGTTTGTACAAGATTGTACAAGTGTGTACTGGGTTGTACAAGTGTGTACAAGATTGTATAAGTTTGTACAAGGTTGTACAAGTGTGTACAAGGGTGTACAAGTGTGTACAAATGTGTACAAGTTTTACAAGGTTGTACAAGTGTGTACAAGGTTGTACAAGGTGTGTACAAGGTTGTACATGTGTGTACAAGGGTGTACAAGTTTTTACAAGGCTCTACAAGTGTGTACAAGGTTGTACAAGGCTGTACAAGTGTGTACAAGGTTGTACAAGGTTGTACAAGTGTGTACAAGGGTGTACAAGTTTTTACGAGGATGTACAAGTGTGTACAAGGTTGTACAAGTGTGTACAAGGCTGTACAATTGTGTACAAGGTTGTACAAGTGTGTACAAGGTTGTACAAGTGTGTACAAGGTTGTACAATTGTGTACAAGGCTGTACAAGTGTGTACAAGGTTGTACAAGTGTGTACAAGGCTGTACAATTGTGTACAAGGTTGTACAAGTGTGTACAAGGTTGTACAAGTGTGTACAAGGTTGTACAATTGTGTACAAGGCTGTACAAGTGTGTTCAAGGTTGTACAAGTGTGTACAAGGTTGTACAAGTGTGTACAAGGTTGTACAATTGTGTACAAGGTTGTACAAGTGTGTACAAGGTTGTACAAGTGTGTACAAGGTTTTACAAGTGTGTACAAGGTTGTACAATTGTGTACAAGGTTGTACAAGTGTGTACAAGGTTGTACAAGTGTGTACAAGGTTGTACAAGTGTGTACAAGGTTGTACAAGTGTGTACAAGGTTGTACAAGTGTGTACAAGGTTGTACAAGTGTGTACAAGGTTGTACAAGTGTGTACAAGGTTGTACAAGTGTGTACAAGCTTGTACAAGTGTGTACAAGCTTGTACAAGTGTGTACAAGGGTGTACAAGTGTGTACAAGGTTGTACAAGTTTTTACAAGGTTTTACAAGTGTGTACAAGGGTGTAAAATCGTGTACAAGGATGTACAAGTTTGTACAAGTTTGTACAAGGTTGTACAAGTGTGTACAAGGATGTACAAGTTTTTACAAGGGTGTACAAGTGTGTACGATAAGCAAAAGTGTGTACAAGAGTGTACAAGGTTGTACAAGTGTGTACAAGGTTGTACAATTGTGTACAAGGCTGTACAAGTGTGTACAAGGTTGTACAATTGTGTACAAGGCTGTACAAGTGTGTAAAAGGTTGTACAAGTGTGTACAAGGTTGTACAAGTGTGTACAAGGTTGTACAAGTGTGTACAAGGTTGTACAAGTGTGTACAAGGTTGTACAAGTGTGTACAAGGTTGTACAAGTGTGTACGAGGTTGTACAATTGTGTACAAGGTTGTACAAGTGTGTACAAGGTTGTACAATTGTGTACAAGGCTGTACAAGTGTGTACAAGGTTGTACAAGGATGTACAAGTGTGTACAAGGGTGTACAAGTTTTTACAAGGTTGTACAAGTGTGTACAAGGTTGTACAAGTGTGTACAAGGCTGTACAATTGTGTACAAGGTTGTACAAGTGTGTACAAGGTTGTACAAGTGTGTACAAGGTTGTACAATTGTGTACAAGGCTGTACAAGTGTGTACAAGGTTGTACAAGTGTGTACAAGGCTGTACAATTGTGTACAAGGTTGTACAAGTGTGTACAAGGTTGTACAAGTGTGTACAAGGTTGTACAATTGTGTACAAGACTGTACAAGTGTGTACAAAGTTGTGCAAGTGTGTACAAGGTTGTACAAGTGTGTACAAGGTTGTACAATTGTGTACAAGGTTGTACAAGTGTGTACAAGGTTGTACAAGTGTGTACAAGGGTGTACAATCGTGTACAAGGATTTACAAGTTTGTACAAGATTGTACAAGTGTGTACTGGGTTGTACAAGTGTGTACAAGATTGTATAAGTTTGTACAAGGTTGTACAAGTGTGTACAAGGGTGTACAAGTGTGTACAAATGTGTACAAGTGTGTACAGGGGTGTAAAACTTTGTACAAGGGTGTACAAGTTTTACAAGGTTGTACAAGTGTGTACAAGGTTGTACAAGTTGTGTACTGGGTTGTACAAGTGTGTACAAGATTGTATAGGTTTGTACAAGGTTGTACAAGTGTGTATAAGGGTGTACAAGTGTGTACAAATGTGTACAAGTGTGTACAGGGGTGTACAAGTTTGTACAAGGGTGTACAAGTTTTACAAGGTTGTACAAGTGTGTACAAGGTTGTACAAGTTGTGTACAAGGTTATACATGTGTGTACAAGGGTGTACAAGTGTGTACAAGGTTGTACAAGTGTGTACAAGCTTGTACAAGTGTGTACAAGGGTGTACAAGTGTGTACAAGGTTGTACAAGTTTTTACAAGGTTGTACAAGTGTGTACAAGGGTGTAAAATCGTGTACAAGGATGTAAAAGTTTGTACAAGTTTGTACAAGGTTGTACAAGTGTGTACAAGGATGTACAAGTTTGTACAAGGGTGTACAAGTGTGTACGATAAGTAAAAGTGTGTACAAGGGTGTACAAGGTTGTACAAGTGTGTACAAGGTTGTACAATTGTGTACAAGGCTGTACAAGTGTGTACAAGGTTGTACAATTGTGTACAAGGCTGTACAAGTGTGTACAAGATTGTACAAGTGTGTACAAGGTTGTACAAGTGTGTACAAGGATGTACAAGTTTGTACAAGGGTGTACAAGTGTGTACGATGTGTAAAAGTTTGTACAAGGGTGTACAAGGTTGTACAAGTGTGTACAAGGCTGTACAATTGTGTACAAGGTTGTACAAGTGTGTACAAGGTTGTTCAATTGTGTACAAGGCTGTACAAGTGTGTTCAAGGTTGTACAAGTGTGTACAAGGTTGTACAAGTGTGTACAAGGTTGTACAATTGTGTACAAGGTTGTACAAGTGTGTACAAGGTTGTACAAGTGTGTACAAGGTTTTACAAGTGTGTACAAGGTTGTACAATTGTGTACAAGGTTGTACAAGTGTGTACAAGGTTGTACAAGTGTGTACAAGGTTGTACAAGTGTGTACAAGGTTGTACAAGTGTGTACAAGGTTGTACAAGTGTGTACAAGGTTGTACAAGTGTGTACAAGGTTGTACAAGTGTGTACAAGGCTGTACAAGTGTGTACAAGGTTGTACAAGTGTGTACAAGGCTGTACAATTGTGTACAAGGTTGTACAAGTGTGTACAAGGTTGTACAAGTGTGTACAAGGTTGTACAATTGTGTACAAGGCTGTACAAGTGTGTTCAAGGTTGTACAAGTGTGTACAAGGTTGTACAAGTGTGTACAAGGTTGTACAATTGTGTACAAGGTTGTACAAGTGTGTACAAGGTTGTACAAGTGTGTACAAGGTTTTACAAGTGTGTACAAGGTTGTACAATTGTGTACAAGGTTGTACAAGTGTGTACAAGGTTGTACAAGTGTGTACAAGGTTGTACAAGTGTGTACAAGGTTGTACAAGTGTGTACAAGGTTGTACAAGTGTGTACAAGGTTGTACAAGTGTGTACAAGGTTGTACAAGTGTGTACAAGGTTTTACAAGTGTGTACAAGGTTGTACAAGTGTGTACAAGGTTGTACAAGTGTGTACAAGCTTGTACAAGTGTGTACAAGCTTGTACAAGTGTGTACAAGGGTGTACAAGTGTGTACAAGGTTGTACAAGTTTTTACAAGGTTTTACAAGTGTGTACAAGGATGTACAAGTTTTTACAAGGGTGTACAAGTGTGTACGATAAGCAAAAGTGTGTACAAGAGTGTACAAGGTTGTACAAGTGTGTACAAGGTTGTACAATTGTGTACAAGGCTGTACAAGTGTGTACAAGGTTGTACAATTGTGTACAAGGCTGTACAAGTGTGTAAAAGGTTGTACAAGTGTGTACAAGGTTGTACAAGTGTGTACAAGGTTGTACAAGTGTGTACAAGGTTGTACAAGTGTGTACAAGGTTGTACAAGTGTGTACAAGGTTGTACAAGTGTGTACGAGGTTGTACAATTGTGTACAAGGTTGTACAAGTGTGTACAAGGTTGTACAATTGTGTACAAGGCTGTACAAGTGTGTACAAGGTTGTACAAGGATGTACAAGTGTGTACAAGGGTGTACAAGTTTTTACAAGGTTGTACAAGTGTGTACAAGGTTGTACAAGTGTGTACAAGGCTGTACAATTGTGTACAAGGTTGTACAAGTGTGTACAAGGTTGTACAAGTGTGTACAAGGTTGTACAATTGTGTACAAGGCTGTACAAGTGTGTACAAGGTTGTACAAGTGTGTACAAGGCTGTACAATTGTGTACAAGGTTGTACAAGTGTGTACAAGGTTGTACAAGTGTGTACAAGGTTGTACAATTGTGTACAAGACTGTACAAGTGTGTACAAAGTTGTGCAAGTGTGTACAAGGTTGTACAAGTGTGTACAAGGTTGTACAATTGTGTACAAGGTTGTACAAGTGTGTACAAGGTTGTACAAGTGTGTACAAGGGTGTACAATCGTGTACAAGGATGTACAAGTTTGTACAAGATTGTACAAGTGTGTACTGGGTTGTACAAGTGTGTACAAGATTGTATAAGTTTGTACAAGGTTGTACAAGTGTGTACAAGGGTGTACAAGTGTGTACAAATGTGTACAAGTGTGTACAGGGGTGTAAAACTTTGTACAAGGGTGTACAAGTTTTACAAGGTTGTACAAGTGTGTACAAGGTTGTACAAGTTGTGTACTGGGTTGTACAAGTGTGTACAAGATTGTATAGGTTTGTACAAGGTTGTACAAGTGTGTATAAGGGTGTACAAGTGTGTACAAATGTGTACAAGTGTGTACAGGGGTGTACAAGTTTGTACAAGGGTGTACAAGTTTTACAAGGTTGTACAAGTGTGTACAAGGTTGTACAAGTTGTGTACAAGGTTATACATGTGTGTACAAGGGTGTACAAGTGTGTACAAGGTTGTACAAGTGTGTACAAGCTTGTACAAGTGTGTACAAGGGTGTACAAGTGTGTACAAGGTTGTACAAGTTTTTACAAGGTTGTACAAGTGTGTACAAGGGTGTAAAATCGTGTACAAGGATGTAAAAGTTTGTACAAGTTTGTACAAGGTTGTACAAGTGTGTACAAGGATGTACAAGTTTGTACAAGGGTGTACAAGTGTGTACGATAAGTAAAAGTGTGTACAAGGGTGTACAAGGTTGTACAAGTGTGTACAAGGTTGTACAATTGTGTACAAGGCTGTACAAGTGTGTACAAGGTTGTACAATTGTGTACAAGGCTGTACAAGTGTGTACAAGATTGTACAAGTGTGTACAAGGTTGTACAAGTGTGTACAAGGATGTACAAGTTTGTACAAGGGTGTACAAGTGTGTACGATGTGTAAAAGTTTGTACAAGGGTGTACAAGGTTGTACAAGTGTGTACAAGGCTGTACAAGTGTGTACAAGATTGTACAAGTGTGTACAAGGTTGTACAAGTTTGTACAAGGATGTACAAGTTTGTACAAGGGTGTACAAGTGTGTACGATGTGTAAAAGTTTGTACAAGGGTGTACAAGGTTGTACAAGTGTGTACAAGGTTGTACAATTGTGTACAAGGCTGTACAAGTGTGTACAAGGTTGTACAATTTTGTACAAGGCTGTACAAGTGTTTACAAGGTTGTACAAGTGTGTACAAGGCTGTACAATTGTGTACAAGGTTGTACAAGTGTGTACAAGGTTGTACAAGTGTTTACAAGGTTGTACAATTGTGTACAAGGCTGTACAAGTGTGTACAAGGTTGTACAAGTGTGTACAAGGTTGTACAAGTGTGTACAAGGTTGTACAATTGTGTATCAGGTTGTACAAGTGTGTACAAGGTTGTACAAGTGTGTACAAGGGTGTACAATCGTGTACAAGGATGTACAAGTTTGTACAAGTTTGTACAAGTTTGTACAAGTTTGTACAAGGTTGTACAAGTGTGTACAAGGATGTACAAGTTTGTACAAGGGTGCACAAGTGTGTACAAGGCTGTACAATCGTGTACAAGCTTGTACAAGTGTGTACAAGGGTGTACAGGTTTGTACAAGGTTGAACAAGGTTGTACAAGTGTGTACAAGGGTGTACAAATGTGTACAAGGATGTAAAAGTTTGTACAAGTGTGTACAAGTTTGTACAAGGTTGTACAAGTGTGTACAAGGTTTTACAATTGTGTACAAGGTTGTACAAGTGTGTACAAGGTTGTACAAGTGTGTACAAGGTTGTACAAGTGTGTACAACTTGTACAAGTGTGTACAAGCTTGTACAAGTGTGTACAAGGTTGTACAAGTATGTACAAGGTTGTACAAGTGTGTACAAGTTTGTACAAGGTTGTACAAATGTGTACGATAAGTAAAAGTGTGTACAAAGGTGTACAAGGTTGTACAAGTGTGTACAAGGTTGTACAATTGTGTACAAGGCTGTACAAGTGTGTACAAGGTTGTACAATTGTGTACAAGGCTGTACAAGTGTGTACAAGATTGTACAAGTGTGTACAAGGTTGTACAAGTGTGTACAAGGATGTACAAGTTTGTACAAGGGTGTACAAGTGTGTACGATGTGTAAAAGTTTGTACAAGGGTGTACAAGGTTGTACAAGTGTGTACAAGGTTGTACAATTGTGTACAAGGCTGTACAAGTGTGTACAAGGTTGTACAATTTTGTACAAGGCTGTACAAGTGTGTACAAGTCTGTACAAGTGTGTACAAGGCTGTACAATTGTGTACAAGGTTGTACAAGTGTGTACAAGGTTGTACAAGTTTGTACAAGGGTGTACAAGTGTGTACGATGTGTAAAAGTTTGTACAAGGGTGTACAAGGTTGTACAAGTGTGTACAAGGTTGTACAATTGTGTACAAGGCTGTACAAGTGTGTACAAGGTTGTACAAGTGTGTACAAGGCTGTACAATTGTGTACAAGGTTGTACAAGTGTGTACAAGGTTGTACAAGTGTGTACAAGGTTGTACAATTGTGTACAAGGCTGTACAAGTGTGTACAAGGTTGTACAAGTGTGTACAAGGTTGTACAAGTGTGTACAAGGTTGTACAAGTGTGTACAAGGTTGTACAAGTGTGTACAAGGTTGTACAATTGTG
Organism: Macrosteles quadrilineatus; assembly: GCF_028750875.1. NCBI lineage: Eukaryota > Metazoa > Arthropoda > Insecta > Hemiptera > Cicadellidae > Macrosteles > Macrosteles quadrilineatus. The sequence continues at coordinate 176,897 of NW_026542790.1, read as the reverse complement.
TATCAGGTTGTACAAGTGTGTACAAGGTTTTACAAGTGTGTACAAGGGTGTACAATCGTGTACAAGGATGTACAAGTTTGTACAAGTTTGTACAAGTTTGTACAAGTTTGTACAAGGTTGTACAAGTGTGTACAAGGATGTACAAGTTTGTACAAGGGTGCACAAGTGTGTACAAGGGTGTACAATCGTGTACAAGCTTGTACAAGTGTGTACAAGGGTGTACAGGTTTGTACAAGGTTGTACAAGGTTGTACAAGTGTGTACAAGGGTGTACAAATGTGTACAAGGATGTAAAAGTTTGTACAAGTTTGTACAAGTTTGTACAAGGTTGTACAAGTGTGTACAAGGTTTTACAATTGTGTACAAGGTTGTACAAGTGTGTACAAGGTTGTACAAGTGTGTACAAGGTTGTACAAGTGTGTACAACTTGTACAAGTGTGTACAAGCTTGTACAAGTGTGTACAAGGTTGTACAAGTTTGTACAAGGTTGTACAAGTGTGTACAAGTTTGTACAAGTGTGTACAAGTTTGTACAAGGTTGTACAAATGTGTACGATAAGTAAAAGTGTGTACAAGGGTGTACAAGGTTGTACAAGTGTGTACAAGGTTGTACAATTGTGTACAAGGCTGTACAAGTGTGTACAAGGTTGTACAATTGTGTACAAGGCTGTACAAGTGTGTACAAGATTGTACAAGTGTGTACAAGGTTGTACAAGTGTGTACAAGGATGTACAAGTTTGTACAAGGGTGTACAAGTGTGTACGATGTGTAAAAGTTTGTACAAGGGTGTACAAGGTTGTACAAGTGTGTACAAGGTTGTACAATTGTGTACAAGGCTGTACAAGTGTGTACAAGGTTGTACAATTTTGTACAAGGCTGTACAAGTGTATACAAGGTTGTACAAGTGTGTACAAGGCTGTACAATTGTGTACAAGGTTGTACAAGTGTGTACAAGGTTGTACAAGTGTGTACAAGGTTGTACAATTGTGTACAAGGCTGTACAAGTGTGTACAAGGTTGTACAAGTGTGTACAAGGTTGTACAAGTGTGTACAAGGTTGTACAAGTGTGTACAAGGTTGTACAAGTGTGTACAAGGTTGTACAATTGTGTACAAGGCTGTACAAGTGTGTACAAGGTTGTACAATTTTGTACAAGGCTGTACAAGTGTGTACAAGTTTGTACAAGTGTGTACAAGGCTGTACAATTGTGTACAAGGTTGTACAAGTGTGTACAAGGTTGTACAAGTGTGTACAAGGTTGTACAATTGTGTACAAGGCTGTACAAGTGTGTACAAGGTTGTACAAGTGTGTACAAGGTTGTACAAGTGTGTACAAGGTTGTACAATTGTGTATCAGGTTGTACAAGTGTGTACAAGGTTGTACAAGTGTGTACAAGGGTGTACAATCGTGTACAAGGATGTACAAGTTTGTACAAGTTTGTACAAGTTTGTACAAGTTTGTACAAGGTTGTACAAGTGTGTACAAGGATGTACAAGTTTGTACAAGGGTGCACAAGTGTGTACAAGGCTGTACAATCGTGTACAAGCTTGTACAAGTGTGTACAAGGGTGTACAGGTTTGTACAAGGTTGAACAAGGTTGTACAAGTGTGTACAAGGGTGTACAAATGTGTACAAGGATGTAAAAGTTTGTACAAGTGTGTACAAGTTTGTACAAGGTTGTACAAGTGTGTACAAGGTTTTACAATTGTGTACAAGGTTGTACAAGTGTGTACAAGGTTGTACAAGTGTGTACAAGGTTGTACAAGTGTGTACAACTTGTACAAGTGTGTACAAGCTTGTACAAGTGTGTACAAGGTTGTACAAGTATGTACAAGGTTGTACAAGTGTGTACAAGTTTGTACAAGGTTGTACAAATGTGTACGATAAGTAAAAGTGTGTACAAAGGTGTACAAGGTTGTACAAGTGTGTACAAGGTTGTACAATTGTGTACAAGGCTGTACAAGTGTGTACAAGGTTGTACAATTGTGTACAAGGCTGTACAAGTGTGTACAAGATTGTACAAGTGTGTACAAGGTTGTACAAGTGTGTACAAGGATGTACAAGTTTGTACAAGGGTGTACAAGTGTGTACGATGTGTAAAAGTTTGTACAAGGGTGTACAAGGTTGTACAAGTGTGTACAAGGTTGTACAATTGTGTACAAGGCTGTACAAGTGTGTACAAGGTTGTACAATTTTGTACAAGGCTGTACAAGTGTGTACAAGTCTGTACAAGTGTGTACAAGGCTGTACAATTGTGTACAAGGTTGTACAAGTGTGTACAAGGTTGTACAAGTTTGTACAAGGGTGTACAAGTGTGTACGATGTGTAAAAGTTTGTACAAGGGTGTACAAGGTTGTACAAGTGTGTACAAGGTTGTACAATTGTGTACAAGGCTGTACAAGTGTGTACAAGGTTGTACAAGTGTGTACAAGGCTGTACAATTGTGTACAAGGTTGAACAAGTGTGTACAAGGTTGTACAAGTGTGTACAAGGTTGTACAATTGTGTACAAGGCTGTACAAGTGTGTACAAGGCTGTACAAGTGTGTACAAGGTTGTACAAGTGTGTACAAGGTTGTACAAGTGTGTACAAGGTTGTACAAGTGTGTACAAGGTTGTACAAGTGTGTACAAGGTTGTACAATTGTGTATCAGGTTGTACAAGTGTGTACAAGGTTTTACAAGTGTGTACAAGGGTGTACAATCGTGTACAAGGATGTACAAGTTTGTACAAGTTTGTACAAGTTTGTACAAGTTTGTACAAGGTTGTACAAGTGTGTACAAGGATGTACAAGTTTGTACAAGGGTGCACAAGTGTGTACAAGGGTGTACAATCGTGTACAAGCTTGTACAAGTGTGTACAAGGGTGTACAGGTTTGTACAAGGTTGTACAAGGTTGTACAAGTGTGTACAAGGGTGTACAAATGTGTACAAGGATGTAAAAGTTTGTACAAGTTTGTACAAGTTTGTACAAGGTTGTACAAGTGTGTACAAGGTTTTACAATTGTGTACAAGGTTGTACAAGTGTGTACAAGGTTGTACAAGTGTGTACAAGGTTGTACAAGTGTGTACAACTTGTACAAGTGTGTACAAGCTTGTACAAGTGTGTACAAGGTTGTACAAGTTTGTACAAGGTTGTACAAGTGTGTACAAGTTTGTACAAGTGTGTACAAGTTTGTACAAGGTTGTACAAATGTGTACGATAAGTAAAAGTGTGTACAAGGGTGTACAAGGTTGTACAAGTGTGTACAAGGTTGTACAATTGTGTACAAGGCTGTACAAGTGTGTACAAGGTTGTACAATTGTGTACAAGGCTGTACAAGTGTGTACAAGATTGTACAAGTGTGTACAAGGTTGTACAAGTGTGTACAAGGATGTACAAGTTTGTACAAGGGTGTACAAGTGTGTACGATGTGTAAAAGTTTGTACAAGGGTGTACAAGGTTGTACAAGTGTGTACAAGGTTGTACAATTGTGTACAAGGCTGTACAAGTGTGTACAAGGTTGTACAATTTTGTACAAGGCTGTACAAGTGTGTACAAGGTTTACAAGTGTGTACAAGGCTGTACAATTGTGTACAAGGTTGTACAAGTGTGTACAAGGTTGTACAAGTGTGTACAAGGTTGTACAATTGTGTACAAGGCTGTACAAGTGTGTACAAGGTTGTACAAGTGTGTACAAGGTTGTACAAGTGTGTACAAGGTTGTACAAGTGTGTACAAGGTTGTACAAGTGTGTACAAGGTTGTACAAGTGTGTACAAGGTTGTACAATTGTGTATCAGGTTGTACAAGTGTGTACAAGGTTGTACAAGTGTGTACAAGGGTGTACAATCGTGTACAAGGATGTACAAGTTTGTACAAGTTTGTACAAGTTTGTACAAGTTTGTACAAGGTTGTACAAGTGTGTACAAGGATGTACAAGTTTGTACAAGGGTGCACAAGTGTGTACAAGGGTGTACAATCGTGTACAAGCTTGTACAAGTGTGTACAAGGGTGTACAGGTTTGTACAAGGTTGTACAAGGTTGTACAAGTGTGTACAAGAGTGTACAAATGTGTACAAGGATGTAAAAGTTTGTACAGGTGTGTACAAGTTTGTAAAAGGTTGTACAAGTGTGTACAAGGTTTTACAATTGTGTACAAGGTTGTACAAGTGTGTACAAGGTTGTACAAGTGTGTACAAGGTTGTACAAGTGTGTACAAGGTTGTACAAGTGTGTACAACTTGTACAAGTGTGTACAAGCTTGTACAAGTGTGTACAAGCTTGTACAAGTGTGTACAAGGTTGTACAAGTTTGTACAAGGTTGTACAAGTGTGTACAAGTTTGTACAAGTGTGTACAAGTTTGTACAAGGTTGTACAAATGTGTACAAGGGTGTACAAAAGTGTACAAGGGTGCACAAGTTTGAACAAAGGTGTACAAGTGTATACAAGCTTGTACAAGTGTGTACAAGCATGTACAAGTGTGTACAAGGGTGTACAGGTTTGTACAAGGTTGTACAAGTGTGTACAAGGGTGTACAAGTGTTTACAAGGTTGTACAAGTGTGTACAAGCTTGTACAAGTGTGTACAAGGGTGTACAAGTGTGTACAAGGTTGTACAAGTGTGTACAAGCTTGTACAAGTGTGTACAAGGGTGTACAAGTGTGTACAAGGTTGTACAAGTGTGTACAAGCTTGTACAAGTGTGTACAAGGGTGTACAAGTGTGTACAAGTTTGTACAAGTTTTTACATGGTTGTACAAGTTTGTACAAGGTTGTACAAGGTTGTACAAGTGTGTACAAGGTTGTACAAGTGTGTACAAGGTTGTACAAGAGTGTACAAGGTTTTACAAGTGTGTACAAGGTTGTACAAGTGTGTACAAGGTTGTACAAGTGTGTACAAGGTTGTACAAGTGTGTACAAGGTTGTACAAGTGTGTACAAGGTTGTACAAGTGTGTACAAGGTTGTACAAGTGTGTACAAGATTGTACAAGTGTGTACAAGGTTGTACAAGTGTGTACAAGGGTGTACAAGTGTGTACAAGGTTGTACAAGTTTTTACAAGGTTGTACATGTGTGTACAAGGGTGTAAAATCGTGTACAAGGATGTACAAGTTTGTACAAGTTTGTACAAGGTTGTACAAGTGTGTACAAGGATGTACAAGTTTGTACAAGGGTGTACAAGTGTTTACGATAAGTAAAAGTGTGTACAAGGGTGTACAAGGTTGTACAAGTGTGTACAAGGTTGTACAATTGTGTACAAGGCTGTACAACTGTGTACAAGGTTGTACAATTGTGTACAAGGCTGTACAAGTGTGTACAAGGTTGTACAAGTGTGTACAAGGTTGTACAAGTGTGTACAAGGATGTACAAGTTTGTACAAGGGTGTACAAGTGTGTACGATGTGTAAAAGTTTGTACAAGGGTGTACAAGGTTGTACAAGTGTGTACAAGGTTGTACAATTGTGTACAAGGCTGTACAATTTTGTACAAGGCTGTACAAGTGTGTACAAGGCTGTACAAGTGTGTACAAGGTTGTACAATTGTGTACAAGGCTGTACAATTGTGTACAAGGTTGTACAAGTGTGTACAAGGTTGTACAAGTGTGTACAAGGTTGTACAATTGTGTACAAGGCTGTACAAGTGTGTACAAGGTTGTACAAGTGTGTACAAGGTTGTACAAGTGTGTACAAGGTTGTACAAGTATGTACAAGGGTGTAAAATCGTGTACAAGGATGTACAAGTTTGTACAAGTTTGTACAAGGTTGTACAAGTGTGTACAAGGATGTACAAGTTTGTACAAGGGTGTACAAGTGTGTACGATAAGTAAAAGTGTGTACAAGGGTGTACAAGGTTGTACAAGTGTGTACAAGGTTGTACAATTGTGTACAAGGCTGTACAACTGTGTACAAGGTTGTACAATTGTGTACAAGGCTGTACAAGTGTGTACAAGGTTGTACAAGTGTGTACAAGGTTGTACAAGTGTGTACAAGGATGTACAAGTTTGTACAAGGGTGTACAAGTGTGTACGATGTGTTAAAGTTTGTACAAGGGTGTACAAGGTTGTACAAGTGTGTACAAGGTTGTACAATTGTGTACAAGGCTGTACAATTTTGTACAAGGCTGTACAAGTGTGTACAAGGCTGTACAAGTGTGTACAAGGTTGTACAAGTGTGTACAAGGTTGTACAATTGTGTACAAGGCTGTACAACTGTGTACAAGGTTGTACAATTGTGTACAAGGCTGTACAAGTGTGTACAAGGTTGTACAAGTGTGTACAAGGTTGTACAAGTGTGTACAAGGATGCAAAGTTTGTACAAGGGTGTACAAGTGTGTACGATGTGTAAAAGTTTGTACAAGGGTGTACAAGGTTGTACAAGTATGTACAAGGTTGTACAATTGTGTACAAGGCTGTACAACTGTGTACAAGGTTGTACAATTGTGTACAAGGCTGTACAAGTGTGTACAAGGTTGTACAAGTGTGTACAAGGTTGTACAAGTGTGTACAAGGATGTACAAGTTTGTACAAGGGTGTACAAGTGTGTACGATGTGTAAAAGTTTGTACAAGGGTGTACAAGGTTGTACAAGTGTGTACAAGGTTGTACAATTGTGTACAAGGCTGTACAATTTTGTACAAGGCTGTACAAGTGTGTACAAGGTTGTACAATTGTGTACAAGGCTGTACAATTGTGTACAAGGTAGTACAAGTGTGTACAAGGTTGTACAAGTGTGTACAAGGTTGTACAATTGTGTACAAGGCTGTACAAGTGTGTACAAGGTTGTTCAAGTGTGTACAAGGTTGTACAAGTGTGTACAAGGTTGTACAAGTGTGTCCAAGGTTGTACAAGTGTGTACAAGTCTGTACAAGTGTGTACAAGGTTGTACAATTGTGTGTCAGGTTGTACAAGTGTGTACAAGGTTGTACAATTGTGTACAAGTTTGTACAAGTGTGTACAAGGTTTTACAATTGTGTACAAGGTTGTACAAGTGTGTACAAGGTTGTACAAGTGTGTACAAGGTTGTACAAGTGTGTACAACTTGTACAAGTGTGTACAAGCTTGTACAAGTGTGTACAAGGTTGTACAAGTTTGTACAAGGTTGTACAAGTGTGTACAAGTTTGTACAAGGTTGTACAAATGTGTACGATAAGTAAAAGTGTGTACAAAGGTGTACAAGGTTGTACAAGTGTGTACAAGGTTGTACAATTGTGTACAATGCTGTACAAATGTGTGTACAAGGTTGTACAATTGTGTACAAGGCTGTACAAGTGTGTACAAGATTGTACAAGTGTGTACAAGGTTGTACAAGTGTGTACAAGGATGTACAAGTTTGTACAAGGGTGTACAAGTGTGTACGATGTGTAAAAGTTTGTACAAGGGTGTACAAGGTTGTACAAGTGTGTACAAGGTTGTACAATTGTGTACAAGGCTGTACAAGTGTGTACAAGGTTGTACAATTTTGTACAAGGCTGTACAAGTGTGTACAAGTCTGTACAAGTGTGTATAAGGCTGTACAATTGTGTACAAGGTTGTACAAGTGTGTACAAGGTTGTACAAGTTTGTACAAGGGTGTACAAGTGTGTACGATGTGTAAAAGTTTGTACAAGGGTGTACAAATGTGTACAAGTGTGTACAAGGTTGTACAATTGTGTACAAGGCTGTACAAGTGTGTACAAGGTTGTACAAGTGTGTACAAGGCTGTACAATTGTGTACAAGGTTGTACAAGTGTGTACAAGGTTGTACAAGTGTGTACAAGGTTGTACAATTGTGTACGAGGCTGTACAAGTGTGTACAAGGTTGTACAAGTGTGTACAAGGTTGTACAAGTGTGTACAAGGTTGTACAAGTGTGTACAAGTTTGTACAAGTGTGTACAAGTGTTTACGATAAGTAAAAGTGTGTACAAGGGTGTACAAGGTTGTACAAGTGTGTACAAGGTTGTACAATTGTGTACAAGGCTGTACAACTGTGTACAAGGTTGTACAATTGTGTACAAGGCTGTACAAGTGTGTACAAGGTTGTACAAGTGTGTACAAGGTTGTACAAGTGTGTACAAGGATGTACAAGTTTGTACAAGGGTGTACAAGTGTGTACGATGTGTAAAAGTTTGTACAAGGGTGTACAAGGTTGTACAAGTGTGTACAAGGTTGTACAATTGTGTACAAGGCTGTACAATTTTGTACAAGGCTGTACAAGTGTGTACAAGGCTGTACAAATGTGTACAAGGTTGTACAATTGTGTACAAGGCTGTACAATTGTGTACAAGGTTGTACAAGTGTGTACAAGGTTGTACAAGTGTGTACAAGGTTGTACAATTGTGTACAAGGCTGTACAAGTGTGTACAAGGTTGTACAAGTGTGTACAAGGTTGTACAAGTGTGTACAAGGTTGTACAAGTGTGTACAAGGGTGTAAAATCGTGTACAAGGATGTACAAGTTTGTACAAGTTTGTACAAGGTTGTACAAGTGTGTACAAGGATGTACAAGTTTGTACAAGGGTGTACAAGTGTGTACGATAAGTAAAAGTGTGTACAAGGGTGTACAAGGTTGTACAAGTGTGTACAAGGTTGTACAATTGTGTACAAGGCTGTACAACTGTGTACAAGGTTGTACAATTGTGTACAAGGCTGTACAAGTGTGTACAAGGTTGTACAAGTGTGTACAAGGTTGTACAAGTGTGTACAAGGATGTACAAGTTTGTACAAGGGTGTACAAGTGTGTACGATGTGTTAAAGTTTGTACAAGGGTGTACAAGGTTGTACAAGTGTGTACAAGGTTGTACAATTGTGTACAAGGCTGTACAATTTTGTACAAGGCTGTACAAGTGTGTACAAGGCTGTACAAGTGTGTACAAGGTTGTACAAGTGTGTACAAGGTTGTACAATTGTGTACAAGGCTGTACAACTGTGTACAAGGTTGTACAAGTGTGTACAAGGTTGTACAAGTGTGTACAAGGTTGTACAAGTGTGTACAAGATTGTACAAGTGTGTACAAGGTTGTACAAGTGTGTACAAGGGTGTACAAGTGTGTACAAGGTTGTACAAGTTTTTACAAGGTTGTACATGTGTGTACAAGGGTGTAAAATCGTGTACAAGGATGTACAAGTTTGTACAAGTTTGTACAAGGTTGTACAAGTGTGTACAAGGATGTACAAGTTTGTACAAGGGTGTACAAGTGTTTACGATAAGTAAAAGTGTGTACAAGGGTGTACAAGGTTGTACAAGTGTGTACAAGGTTGTACAATTGTGTACAAGGCTGTACAACTGTGTACAAGGTTGTACAATTGTGTACAAGGCTGTACAAGTGTGTACAAGGTTGTACAAGTGTGTACAAGGTTGTACAAGTGTGTACAAGGATGTACAAGTTTGTACAAGGGTGTACAAGTGTGTACGATGTGTAAAAGTTTGTACAAGGGTGTACAAGGTTGTACAAGTGTGTACAAGGTTGTACAATTGTGTACAAGGCTGTACAATTTTGTACAAGGCTGTACAAGTGTGTACAAGGCTGTACAAGTGTGTACAAGGTTGTACAATTGTGTACAAGGCTGTACAATTGTGTACAAGGTTGTACAAGTGTGTACAAGGTTGTACAAGTGTGTACAAGGTTGTACAATTGTGTACAAGGCTGTACAAGTGTGTACAAGGTTGTACAAGTGTGTACAAGGTTGTACAAGTGTGTACAAGGTTGTACAAGTGTGTACAAGGGTGTAAAATCGTGTACAAGGATGTACAAGTTTGTACAAGTTTGTACAAGGTTGTACAAGTGTGTACAAGGATGTACAAGTTTGTACAAGGGTGTACAAGTGTGTACGATAAGTAAAAGTGTGTACAAGGGTGTACAAGGTTGTACAAGTGTGTACAAGGTTGTACAATTGTGTACAAGGCTGTACAACTGTGTACAAGGTTGTACAATTGTGTACAAGGCTGTACAAGTGTGTACAAGGTTGTACAAGTGTGTACAAGGTTGTACAAGTGTGTACAAGGATGTACAAGTTTGTACAAGGGTGTACAAGTGTGTACGATGTGTTAAAGTTTGTACAAGGGTGTACAAGGTTGTACAAGTGTGTACAAGGTTGTACAATTGTGTACAAGGCTGTACAATTTTGTACAAGGCTGTACAAGTGTGTACAAGGCTGTACAAGTGTGTACAAGGTTGTACAAGTGTGTACAAGGTTGTACAATTGTGTACAAGGCTGTACAACTGTGTACAAGGTTGTACAATTGTGTACAAGGCTGTACAAGTGTGTACAAGGTTGTACAAGTGTGTACAAGGTTGTACAAGTGTGTACAAGGATGCAAAGTTTGTACAAGGGTGTACAAGTGTGTACGATGTGTAAAAGTTTGTACAAGGGTGTACAAGGTTGTACAAGTATGTACAAGGTTGTACAATTGTGTACAAGGCTGTACAACTGTGTACAAGGTTGTACAATTGTGTACAAGGCTGTACAAGTGTGTACAAGGTTGTACAAGTGTGTACAAGGTTGTACAAGTGTGTACAAGGATGTACAAGTTTGTACAAGGGTGTACAAGTGTGTACGATGTGTAAAAGTTTGTACAAGGGTGTACAAGGTTGTACAAGTGTGTACAAGGTTGTACAATTGTGTACAAGGCTGTACAATTTTGTACAAGGCTGTACAAGTGTGTACAAGGTTGTACAATTGTGTACAAGGCTGTACAATTGTGTACAAGGTAGTACAAGTGTGTACAAGGTTGTACAAGTGTGTACAAGGTTGTACAATTGTGTACAAGGCTGTACAAGTGTGTACAAGGTTGTTCAAGTGTGTACAAGGTTGTACAAGTGTGTACAAGGTTGTACAAGTGTGTCCAAGGTTGTACAAGTGTGTACAAGTCTGTACAAGTGTGTACAAGGTTGTACAATTGTGTGTCAGGTTGTACAAGTGTGTACAAGGTTGTACAATTGTGTACAAGTTTGTACAAGTGTGTACAAGGTTTTACAATTGTGTACAAGGTTGTACAAGTGTGTACAAGGTTGTACAAGTGTGTACAAGGTTGTACAAGTGTGTACAACTTGTACAAGTGTGTACAAGCTTGTACAAGTGTGTACAAGGTTGTACAAGTTTGTACAAGGTTGTACAAGTGTGTACAAGTTTGTACAAGGTTGTACAAATGTGTACGATAAGTAAAAGTGTGTACAAAGGTGTACAAGGTTGTACAAGTGTGTACAAGGTTGTACAATTGTGTACAATGCTGTACAAATGTGTGTACAAGGTTGTACAATTGTGTACAAGGCTGTACAAGTGTGTACAAGATTGTACAAGTGTGTACAAGGTTGTACAAGTGTGTACAAGGATGTACAAGTTTGTACAAGGGTGTACAAGTGTGTACGATGTGTAAAAGTTTGTACAAGGGTGTACAAGGTTGTACAAGTGTGTACAAGGTTGTACAATTGTGTACAAGGCTGTACAAGTGTGTACAAGGTTGTACAATTTTGTACAAGGCTGTACAAGTGTGTACAAGTCTGTACAAGTGTGTATAAGGCTGTACAATTGTGTACAAGGTTGTACAAGTGTGTACAAGGTTGTACAAGTTTGTACAAGGGTGTACAAGTGTGTACGATGTGTAAAAGTTTGTACAAGGGTGTACAAATGTGTACAAGTGTGTACAAGGTTGTACAATTGTGTACAAGGCTGTACAAGTGTGTACAAGGTTGTACAAGTGTGTACAAGGCTGTACAATTGTGTACAAGGTTGTACAAGTGTGTACAAGGTTGTACAAGTGTGTACAAGGTTGTACAATTGTGTACGAGGCTGTACAAGTGTGTACAAGGTTGTACAAGTGTGTACAAGGTTGTACAAGTGTGTACAAGGTTGTACAAGTGTGTACAAGTTTGTACAAGTGTGTACAAGTGTTTACGATAAGTAAAAGTGTGTACAAGGGTGTACAAGGTTGTACAAGTGTGTACAAGGTTGTACAATTGTGTACAAGGCTGTACAACTGTGTACAAGGTTGTACAATTGTGTACAAGGCTGTACAAGTGTGTACAAGGTTGTACAAGTGTGTACAAGGTTGTACAAGTGTGTACAAGGATGTACAAGTTTGTACAAGGGTGTACAAGTGTGTACGATGTGTAAAAGTTTGTACAAGGGTGTACAAGGTTGTACAAGTGTGTACAAGGTTGTACAATTGTGTACAAGGCTGTACAATTTTGTACAAGGCTGTACAAGTGTGTACAAGGCTGTACAAATGTGTACAAGGTTGTACAATTGTGTACAAGGCTGTACAATTGTGTACAAGGTTGTACAAGTGTGTACAAGGTTGTACAAGTGTGTACAAGGTTGTACAATTGTGTACAAGGCTGTACAAGTGTGTACAAGGTTGTACAAGTGTGTACAAGGTTGTACAAGTGTGTACAAGGTTGTACAAGTGTGTACAAGGGTGTAAAATCGTGTACAAGGATGTACAAGTTTGTACAAGTTTGTACAAGGTTGTACAAGTGTGTACAAGGATGTACAAGTTTGTACAAGGGTGTACAAGTGTGTACGATAAGTAAAAGTGTGTACAAGGGTGTACAAGGTTGTACAAGTGTGTACAAGGTTGTACAATTGTGTACAAGGCTGTACAACTGTGTACAAGGTTGTACAATTGTGTACAAGGCTGTACAAGTGTGTACAAGGTTGTACAAGTGTGTACAAGGTTGTACAAGTGTGTACAAGGATGTACAAGTTTGTACAAGGGTGTACAAGTGTGTACGATGTGTTAAAGTTTGTACAAGGGTGTACAAGGTTGTATAAGTGTGTACAAGGTTGTACAATTGTGTACAAGGCTGTACAATTTTGTACAAGGCTGTACAAGTGTGTACAAGGCTGTACAAGTGTGTACAAGGTTGTACAAGTGTGTACAAGGTTGTACAATTGTGTACAAGGCTGTACAACTGTGTACAAGGTTGTACAATTGTGTACAAGGCTGTACAAGTGTGTACAAGGTTGTACAAGTGTGTACAAGGTTGTACAAGTGTGTACAAGGATGTACAAGTTTGTACAAGGGTGTACAAGTGTGTACGATGTGTAAAAGTTTGTACAAGGGTGTACAAGGTTGTACAAGTATGTACAAGGTTGTACAATTGTGTACAAGGCTGTACAACTGTGTACAAGGTTGTACAATTGTGTACAAGGCTGTACAAGTGTGTACAAGGTTGTACAAGTGTGTACAAGGTTGTACAAGTGTGTACAAGGATGTACAAGTTTGTACAAGGGTGTACAAGTGTGTACGATGTGTAAAAGTTTGTACAAGGGTGTACAAGGTTGTACAAGTGTGTACGAGGTTGTACAATTGTGTACAAGGCTGTACAATTTTGTACAAGGCTGTACAAGTGTGTACAAGGTTGTACAATTGTGTACAAGGCTGTACAATTGTGTACAAGGTTGTACAAGTGTGTACAAGGTTGTACAAGTGTGTACAAGGTTGTACAATTGTGTACAAGGCTGTACAAGTGTGTACAAGGTTGTTCAAGTGTGTACAAGGTTGTACAAGTGTGTACAAGGTTGTACAAGTGTGTCCAAGGTTGTACAAGTGTGTACAAGTCTGTACAAGTGTGTACAAGGTTGTACAATTGTGTGTCAGGTTGTACAAGTGTGTACAAGGTTGTACAATTGTGTACAAGTTTGTACAAGTGTGTACAAGGTTTTACAATTGTGTACAAGGTTGTACAAGTGTGTACAAGGTTGTACAAGTGTGTACAAGCTTGTACAAGTGTGTACAAGGTTGTACAAGTTTGTACAAGGTTGTACAAGTGTGTACAAGTTTGTACAAGGTTGTACAAATGTGTACGATAAGTAAAAGTGTGTACAAAGGTGTACAAGGTTGTACAAGTGTGTACAAGGTTGTACAATTGTGTACAATGCTGTACAAATGTGTGTACAAGGTTGTACAATTGTGTACAAGGCTGTACAAGTGTGTACAAGATTGTACAAGTGTGTACAAGGTTGTACAAGTGTGTACAAGGATGTACAAGTTTGTACAAGGGTGTACAAGTGTGTACGATGTGTAAAAGTTTGTACAAGGGTGTACAAGGTTGTACAAGTGTGTACAAGGTTGTACAATTGTGTACAAGGCTGTACAAGTGTGTACAAGGTTGTACAATTTTGTACAAGGCTGTACAAGTGTGTACAAGTCTGTACAAGTGTGTATAAGGCTGTACAATTGTGTACAAGGTTGTACAAGTGTGTACAAGGTTGTACAAGTTTGTACAAGGGTGTACAAGTGTGTACGATGTGTAAAAGTTTGTACAAGGGTGTACAAATGTGTACAAGTGTGTACAAGGTTGTACAATTGTGTACAAGGCTGTACAAGTGTGTACAAGGTTGTACAAGTGTGTACAAGGCTGTACAATTGTGTACAAGGTTGTACAAGTGTGTACAAGGTTGTACAAGTGTGTACAAGGTTGTACAATTGTGTACAAGGCTGTACAAGTGTGTACAAGGTTGTACAAGTGTGTACAAGGTTGTACAAGTGTGTACAAGGTTGTACAAGTGTGTACAAGTTTGTACAAGTGTGTACAAGGTTGTACAATTGTGTATCAGGTTGTACAAGTGTGTACAAGGTTTTACAAGTGTGTACAAGGGTGTACAATCGTGTACAAGGTTGTACAAGTTTGTACAAGTTTGTACAAGTTTGTACAAGTTTGTACAAGGTTGTACAAGTGTGTACAAGGATGTACAAGTTTGTACAAGGGTGCACAAGTGTGTACAAGGGTGTACAATCGTGTACAAGCTTGTACAAGTGTGTACAAGGGTGTACAGGTTTGTACAAGGTTGTACAAGGTTGTACAAGTGTGTACAAGGGTGTACAAATGTGTACAAGGATGTAAAAGTTTGTACAAGTTTGTACAAGTTTGTACAAGGTTGTACAAGTGTGTACAAGGTTTTACAATTGTGTACAAGGTTGTACAAGTGTGTACAAGGTTGTACAAGTGTGTACAAGGTTGTACAAGTGTGTACAACTTGTACAAGTGTGTACAAGCTTGTACAAGTGTGTACAAGGTTGTACAAGTTTGTACAAGGTTGTACAAGTGTGTACAAGTTTGTACAAGTGTGTACAAGTTTGTACAAGGTTGTACAAATGTGTACGATAAGTAAAAGTGTGTACAAGGGTGTACAAGGTTGTACAAGTGTGTACAAGGTTGTACAATTGTGTACAAGGCTGTACAAGTGTGTACAAGATTGAACAATTGTGTACAAGGCTGTACAAGTGTGTACAAGATTGTACAAGTGTGTACAAGGTTGTACAAGTGTGTACAAGGATGTACAAGTTTGTACAAGGGTGTACAAGTGTGTACGATGTGTAAAAGTTTGTACAAGGGTGTACAAGGTTGTACAAGTGTGTACAAGGTTGTACAATTGTGTACAAGGCTGTACAAGTGTGTACAAGGTTGTACAATTTTGTACAAGGCTGTACAAGTGTGTACAAGGTTGTACAAGTGTGTACAAGGCTGTACAATTGTGTACAAGGTTGTACAAGTGTGTACAAGGTTGTACAAGTGTGTACAAGGTTGTACAATTGTGTACAAGGCTGTACAAGTGTGTACAAGGTTGTACAAGTGTGTACAAGGTTGTACAAGTGTGTACAAGGTTGTACAAGTGTGTACAAGGTTGTACAAGTGTGTACAAGGTTGTACAAGTGTGTACAAGGTTGTACAATTGTGTATCAGGTTGTACAAGTGTGTACAAGGTTGTACAAGTGTGTACAAGGGTGTACAATCGTGTACAAGGATGTACAAGTTTGTACAAGTTTGTACAAGTTTGTACAAGTTTGTACAAGGTTGTACAAGTGTGTACAAGGATGTACAAGTTTGTACAAGGGTGCACAAGTGTGTACAAGGGTGTACAATCGTGTACAAGCTTGTACAAGTGTGTACAAGGGTGTACAGGTTTGTACAAGGTTGTACAAGGTTGTACAAGTGTGTACAAGAGTGTACAAATGTGTACAAGGATGTAAAAGTTTGTACAGGTGTGTACAAGTTTGTAAAAGGTTGTACAAGTGTGTACAAGGTTTTACAATTGTGTACAAGGTTGTACAAGTGTGTACAAGGTTGTACAAGTGTGTACAAGGTTGTACAAGTGTGTACAAGGTTGTACAAGTGTGTACAACTTGTACAAGTGTGTACAAGCTTGTACAAGTGTGTACAAGGTTGTACAAGTTTGTACAAGGTTGTACAAGTGTGTACAAGTTTGTACAAGTGTGTACAAGTTTGTACAAGGTTGTACAAATGTGTACAAGGGTGTACAAAAGTGTACAAGGGTGCACAAGTTTGAACAAAGGTGTACAAGTGTATACAAGCTTGTACAAGTGTGTACAAGCATGTACAAGTGTGTACAAGGGTGTACAGGTTTGTACAAGGTTGTACAAGTGTGTACAAGGGTGTACAAGTGTGTACAAGGTTGTACAAGTGTGTACAAGGTTGTGCAAGTGTTTACAAGCTTGTACAAGTGTGTACAAGGGTGTACAAGTGTGTACAAGCTTGTACAAGTGTGTACAAGGGTGTACAAGTGTGTACAAGGTTGTACAAGTTTTTACATGGTTGTACAAGTGTGTACAAGGTTGTACAAGGTTGTACAAGTGTGTACAAGGTTGTACAAGTGTGTACAAGGTTGTACAAGAGTGTACAAGGTTTTACAAGTGTGTACAAGGTTGTACAAGTGTGTACAAGGTTGTACAAGTGTGTACAAGGTTGTACAAGTGTGTACAAGGTTGTACAAGTGTGTACAAGGTTGTACAAGTGTGTACAAGGTTGTACAAGTGTGTACAAGGTTGTACAAGTGTGTACAAGGTTGTACAAGTGTGTACAAGGTTTTACAAGTGTGTACAAGGGTGTACAAGTGTGTACAAGGTTGTACAAGTTTTTACAAGGTTGTACAAGTGTGTACAAGGGTGTAAAATCGTGTACAAGGATGTACAAGTTTGTACAAGTTTGTACAAGGTTGTACAAGTGTGTACAAGGATGTACAAGTTTGTACAAGGGTGTACAAGTGTTTACGATAAGTAAAAGTGTGTACAAGGGTGTACAAGGTTGTACAAGTGTGTACAAGGTTGTACAATTGTGTACAAGGCTGTACAACTGTGTACAAGGTTGTACAATTGTGTACAAGGCTGTACAAGTGTGTACAAGGTTGTACAAGTGTGTACAAGGTTGTACAAGTGTGTACAAGGATGTACAAGTTTGTACAAGGGTGTACAAGTGTGTACGATGTGTAAAAGTTTGTACAAGGGTGTACAAGGTTGTACAAGTGTGTACAAGGTTGTACAATTGTGTACAAGGCTGTACAATTTTGTACAAGGCTGTACAAGTGTGTACAAGGCTGTACAAGTGTGTACAAGGTTGTACAATTGTGTACAAGGCTGTACAATTGTGTACAAGGTTGTACAAGTGTGTACAAGGTTGTACAAGTGTTACAAGGTTGTACAATTGTGTACAAGGCTGTACAAGTGTGTACAAGGTTGTACAAGTGTGTACAAGGTTGTACAAGTGTGTACAAGGTTGTACAAGTGTGTACAAGGTTGTACAAGTGTGTACAAGGTTGTACAAGTGTGTACAAGGTTGTACAAGTGTGTACAAGGTTGTAAAAGTTTTTACAAGGTTGTACAAGTGTGTACAAGGGTGTAAAATCGTGTACAAGGATGTACAAGTTTGTACAAGTTTGTACAAGGTTGTACAAGTGTGTACAAGGATGTACAAGTTTGTACAAGGGTGTACAAGTGTGTACGATAAGTAAAAGTGTGTACAAGGGTGTACAAGGTTGTACAAGTGTGTACAAGGTTGTACAATTGTGTACAAGGCTGTACAACTGTGTACAAGGTTGTACAAGTGTGTACAAGGATGTACAAGTTTGTACAAGGGTGTACAAGTGTGTACGATGTGTAAAAGTTTGTACAAGGGTGTACAAGGTTGTACAAGTGTGTACAAGGTTGTACAATTGTGTACAAGGCTGTACAATTTTGTACAAGGCTGTACAAGTGTGTACAAGGCTGTACAAGTGTGTACAAGGTTGTACAAGTGTGTACAAGGTTGTACAATTGTGTACAAGGCTTTACAACTGTGTACAAGGTTGTACAATTGTGTACAAGGCTGTACAAGTGTGTACAAGGTTGTACAAGTGTGTACAAGGTTGTACAAATGTGTACAAGGATGTACAAGTTTGTACAAGGGTGTACAAGTGTGTACGATGTGTAAAAGTTTGTACAAGGGTGTACAAGGTTGTACAAGTATGTACAAGGTTGTACAATTGTGTACAAGGCTGTACAACTGTGTACAAGGTTGTACAATTGTGTACAAGGCTGTACAAGTGTGTACAAGGTTGTACAAGTGTGTACAAGGTTGTACAAGTGTGTACAAGGATGTACAAGTTTGTACAAGGGTGTACAAGTGTGTATGATGTGTAAAAGTTTGTACAAGGGTGTACAAGGTTGTACAAGTGTGTACAAGGTTGTACAATTGTGTACAAGGCTGTACAATTTTGTACAAGGCTGTACAAGTGTGTACAAGGTTGTACAATTGTGTACAAGGCTGTACAATTGTGTACAAGGTTGTACAAGTGTGTACAAGGTTGTACAAGTGTGTACAAGGTTGTACAATTGTGTACAAGGCTGTACAAGTGTGTACAAGGTTGTACAAGTGTGTACAAGGTTGTACAAGTGTGTACAAGGTTGTACAAGTGTGTCCAAGGTTGTACAAGTGTGTACAAGTCTGTACAAGTGTGTACAAGGTTGTACAATTGTGTGTCAGGTTGTACAAGTGTGTACAAGGTTGTACAAGTGTGTACAAGGGTGTACAATCGTGTACAAGGATGTACAATCGTGTACAAGGATGTACAAGTTTGTACAAGTTTGTACAAGGTTGTACAAGTGTGTACAAGGATGTACAAGTTTGTACAAGGGAGTACAAGTTTGTACAAGATTGTACAAGTGTGTACTGGGTTGTACAAGTGTGTACAAGATTGTATAAGTTTGTACAAGGTTGTACAAGTGTGTACAAGGGAGTACAAGTGTGTACAAATGTGTACAAGTTTTACAAGGTTGTACAAGTGTGTACAAGGTTGTACAAGTGTGTACAAGGTTGTACAAGTGTGTACAAGCTTGTACAAGTGTGTACAAGGGTGTACAAGTGTGTACAAGGTTGTACAAGTGTGTACAAGCTTGTACAAGTGTGTACAAGGGTGTACAAGTGTGTACAAGGTTGTACAAGTTTTTACATGGTTGTACAAGTGTGTACAAGGTTGTACAAGGTTGTACAAGTGTGTACAAGGTTGTACAAGTGTGTACAAGGTTGTACAAGAGTGTACAAGGTTGTACAAATGTGTACAAGGGTGTACAAAAGTGTACAAGGGTGCACAAGTTTGAACAAAGGTGTACAAGTGTATACAAGCTTGTACAAGTGTGTACAAGCATGTACAAGTGTGTACAAGCATGTACAAGTGTGTACAAGGGTGTACAGGTTTGTACAAGGTTGTACAAGTGTGTACAAGGGTGTACAAGTGTGTACAAGGTTGTACAAGTGTGTAAAAGCTTGTACAAGTGTGTACAAGGTTGTACAAGTGTGTACAAGCTTGTACAAGTGTGTACAAGGGTGTACAAGTGTGTACAAGGTTGTACAAGTTTTTACATGGTTGTACAAGTGTGTACAAGGTTGTACAAGGTTGTACAAGTGTGTACAAGGTTGTACAAGAGTGTACAAGGTTGTACAAGTGTGTACAAGGTTGTACAAGTGTGTACAAGGTTGTACAAGTGTGTACAAGGTTGTACAAGTGTGTACAAGGTTGTACAAGTGTGTACAAGGTTGTACAAGTGTGTACAAGGTTGTACAAGTGTGTACAAGGTTGTACAAGTGTGTACAAGGTTGTACAAGTGTGTACAAGGTTGTACAAGTGTGTACAAGGTTGTACAAGTGTGTACAAGGTTGTACAAGTGTGTACAAGGGTGTACAAGTGTGTACAAGGTTGTACAAGTTTTTACAAGGTTGTACAAGTGTGTACAAGGGTGTAAAATCGTGTACAAGGATGTACAAGTTTGTACAAGTTTGTACAAGGTTGTACAAGTGTGTACAAGGATGTACAAGTTTGTACAAGGGTGTACAAGTGTTTACGATAAGTAAAAGTGTGTACAAGGGTGTACAAGGTTGTACAAGTGTGTACAAGGTTGTACAATTGTGTACAAGGCTGTACAACTGTGTACAAGGTTGTACAATTGTGTACAAGGCTGTACAAGTGTGTACAAGGTTGTACAAGTGTGTACAAGGTTGTACAAGTGTGTACAAGGATGTACAAGTTTGTACAAGGGTGTACAAGTGTGTACGATGTGTAAAAGTTTGTACAAGGGTGTACAAGGTTGTACAAGTGTGTACAAGGTTGTACAAGTGTGTACAAGGATGTACAAGTTTGTACAAGGTTGTACAATTGTGTACAAGGCTGTACAACTGTGTACAAGGTTGTACAATTGTGTACAAGGCTGTACAAGTGTGTACAAGGTTGTACAAGTGTGTACAAGGTTGTACAAATGTGTACAAGGATGTACAAGTTTGTACAAGGGTGTACAAGTGTGTACGATGTGTAAAAGTTTGTACAAGGGTGTACAAGGCTGTACAATTGTGTACAAGGTTGTACAAGTGTGTACAAGGTTGTACAAGTGTGTACAAGGTTGTACAAGTGTGTACAAGGCTGTACAAGTGTGTACAAGGTTGTACAAGTGTGTACAAGGTTGTACAAGTGTGTACAAGGTTGTACAAGGTTGTACAAGTGTGTACAAGGTTGTACAAGAGTGTACAAGGTTGTACAAGTGTGTACAAGGTTGTACAAGTGTGTACAAGGTTGTACAAGTGTGTACAAGGTTGTACAAGTGTGTACAAGGTTGTACAAGTGTGTACAAGGTTGTACAAGTGTGTACAAGGTTGTACAAGTGTGTACAAGGTTGTACAAGTGTGTACAAGGTTGTACAAGTGTGTACAAGGTTGTACAAGTGTGTACAAGGTTGTACAAGTGTGTACAAGGTTGTACAAGTGTGTACAAGGGTGTACAAGTGTGTACAAGGTTGTACAAGTTTTTACAAGGTTGTACAAGTGTGTACAAGGGTGTAAAATCGTGTACAAGGATGTACAAGTTTGTACAAGTTTGTACAAGGTTGTACAAGTGTGTACAAGGATGTACAAGTTTGTACAAGGGTGTACAAGTGTTTACGATAAGTAAAAGTGTGTACAAGGGTGTACAAGGTTGTACAAGTGTGTACAAGGTTGTACAATTGTGTACAAGGCTGTACAACTGTGTACAAGGTTGTACAATTGTGTACAAGGCTGTACAAGTGTGTACAAGGTTGTACAAGTGTGTACAAGGTTGTACAAGTGTGTACAAGGATGTACAAGTTTGTACAAGGGTGTACAAGTGTGTACGATGTGTAAAAGTTTGTACAAGGGTGTACAAGGTTGTACAAGTGTGTACAAGGTTGTACAAGTGTGTACAAGGATGTACAAGTTTGTACAAGGTTGTACAATTGTGTACAAGGCTGTACAACTGTGTACAAGGTTGTACAATTGTGTACAAGGCTGTACAAGTGTGTACAAGGTTGTACAAGTGTGTACAAGGTTGTACAAATGTGTACAAGGATGTACAAGTTTGTACAAGGGTGTACAAGTGTGTACGATGTGTAAAAGTTTGTACAAGGGTGTACAAGGCTGTACAATTGTGTACAAGGTTGTACAAGTGTGTACAAGGTTGTACAAGTGTGTACAAGGTTGTACAAGTGTGTACAAGGCTGTACAAGTGTGTACAAGGTTGTACAAGTGTGTACAAGGTTGTACAAGTGTGTACAAGGTTGTACAAGTGTGTACAAGGTTGTACAAGTGTGTACAAGGTTGTACAAGTGTGTACAAGGTTGTACAAGTGTGTACAAGGTTGTACAAGTTTTTACAAGGTTGTACAAGTGTGTACAAGGGTGTAAAATCGTGTACAAGGATGTACAAGTTTGTACAAGTTTGTACAAGGTTGTACAAGTGTGTACAAGGATGTACAAGTTTGTACAAGGGTGTACAAGTGTGTACGATAAGTAAAAGTGTGTACAAGGGTGTACAAGGTTGTACAAGTGTGTACAAGGTTGTACAATTGTGTACAAGGCTGTACAACTGTGTACAAGGTTGTACAATTGTGTACAAGGCTGTACAAGTGTGTACAAGGTTGTACAAGTGTGTACAAGGTTGTACAAGTGTGTACAAGGATGTACAAGTTTGTACAAGGGTGTACAAGTGTGTACGATGTGTAAAAGTTTGTACAAGGGTGTACAAGGTTGTACAAGTGTGTACAAGGTTGTACAATTGTGTACAAGGCTGTACAATTTTGTACAAGGCTGTACAAGTGTGTACAAGGCTGTACAAGTGTGTACAAGGTTGTACAAGTGTGTACAAGGTTGTACAATTGTGTACAAGGCTGTACAACTGTGTACAAGGTTGTACAATTGTGTACAAGGCTGTACAAGTGTGTACAAGGTTGTACAAGTGTGTACAAGGTTGTACAAATGTGTACAAGGATGTACAAGTTTGTACAAGGGTGTACAAGTGTGTACGATGTGTAAAAGTTTGTACAAGGGTGTACAAGGTTGTACAAGTATGTACAAGGTTGTACAATTGTGTACAAGGCTGTACAACTGTGTACAAGGTTGTACAATTGTGTACAAGGCTGTACAAGTGTGTACAAGGTTGTACAAGTGTGTACAAGGTTGTACAAGTGTGTACAAGGATGTACAAGTTTGTACAAGGGTGTACAAGTGTGTATGATGTGTAAAAGTTTGTACAAGGGTGTACAAGGTTGTACAAGTGTGTACAAGGTTGTACAATTGTGTACAAGGCTTTACAATTTTGTACAAGGCTGTACAAGTGTGTACAAGGTTGTACAATTGTGTACAAGGCTGTACAATTGTGTACAAGGTTGTACAAGTGTGTACAAGGTTGTACAAGTGTGTACAAGGTTGTACAATTGTGTACAAGGCTGTACAAGTGTGTACAAGGTTGTACAAGTGTGTACAAGGTTGTACAAGTGTGTACAAGGTTGTACAAGTGTGTCCAAGGTTGTACAAGTGTGTACAAGTCTGTACAAGTGTGTACAAGGTTGTACAATTGTGTGTCAGGTTGTACAAGTGTGTACAAGGTTGTACAAGTGTGTACAAGGGTGTACAATCGTGTACAAGGATGTACAATCGTGTACAAGGATGTACAAGTTTGTACAAGTTTGTACAAGTTTGTACAAGGTTGTACAAGTGTGTACAAGGATGTACAAGTTTGTACAAGGGAGTACAAGTTTGTACAAGATTGTACAAGTGTGTACTGGGTTGTACAAGTGTGTACAAGATTGTATAAGTTTGTACAAGGTTGTACAAGTGTGTACAAGGGAGTACAAGTGTGTACAAATGTGTACAAGTTTTACAAGGTTGTACAAGTGTGTACAAGGTTGTACAAGTGTGTACAAGGTTGTACAAGTGTGTACAAGCTTGTACAAGTGTGTACAAGGGTGTACAAGTGTGTACAAGGTTGTACAAGTGTGTACAAGCTTGTACAAGTGTGTACAAGGGTGTACAAGTGTGTACAAGGTTGTACAAGTTTTTACATGGTTGTACAAGTGTGTACAAGGTTGTACAAGGTTGTACAAGTGTGTACAAGGTTGTACAAGTGTGTACAAGGTTGTACAAGAGTGTACAAGGTTGTACAAATGTGTACAAGGGTGAACAAAAGTGTACAAGGGTGCACAAGTTTGAACAAAGGTGTACAAGTGTATACAAGCTTGTACAAGTGTGTACAAGCATGTACAAGTGTGTACAAGCATGTACAAGTGTGTACAAGGGTGTACAGGTTTGTACAAGGTTGTACAAGTGTGTACAAGGGTGTACAAGTGTGTACAAGGTTGTACAAGTGTGTACAAGCTTGTACAAGTGTGTACAAGGTTGTACAAGTGTGTACAAGCTTGTACAAGTGTGTACAAGGGTGTACAAGTGTGTACAAGGTTGTACAAGTTTTTACATGGTTGTACAAGTGTGTACAAGGTTGTACAAGGTTGTACAAGTGTGTACAAGGTTGTACATGAGTGTACAAGGTTGTACAAGTGTGTACAAGGTTGTACAAGTGTGTACAAGGTTGTACAAGTGTGTACAAGGTTGTACAAGTGTGTACAAGGTTGTACAAGTGTGTACAAGGTTGTACAAGTGTGTACAAGGTTGTACAAGTGTGTACAAGGTTGTACAAGTGTGTACAAGGTTGTACAAGTGTGTACAAGGTTGTACAAGTGTGTACAAGGGTGTACAAGTGTGTACAAGGTTGTACAAGTTTTTACAAGGTTGTACAAGTGTGTACAAGGGTGTAAAATCGTGTACAAGGATGTACAAGTTTGTACAAGTTTGTACAAGGTTGTACAAGTGTGTACAAGGATGTACAAGTTTGTACAAGGGTGTACAAGTGTGTACGATAAGTAAAAGTGTGTACAAGGGTGTACAAGGTTGTACAAGTGTGTACAAGGTTGTACAAGTGTGTACAAGGTTGTAAAAGTGTGTACAAGGTTGTACAAGTGTGTACAAGGTTGTACAAGTGTGTACAAGGGTGTACAAGTGTGTACAAGGTTGTACAAGTTTTTACAAGGTTGTACAAGTGTGTACAAGGGTGTAAAATCGTGTACAAGGATGTACAAGTTTGTACAAGTTTGTACAAGGTTGTACAAGTGTGTACAAGGATGTACAAGTTTGTACAAGGGTGTACAAGTGTTTACGATAAGTAAAAGTGTGTACAAGGGTGTACAAGGTTGTACAAGTGTGTACAAGGTTGTACAATTGTGTACAAGGCTGTACAACTGTGTACAAGGTTGTACAATTGTGTACAAGGCTGTACAAGTGTGTACAAGGTTGTACAAGTGTGTACAAGGTTGTACAAGTGTGTACAAGGATGTACAAGTTTGTACAAGGGTGTACAAGTGTGTACGATGTGTAAAAGTTTGTACAAGGGTGTACAAGGTTGTACAAGTGTGTACAAGGTTGTACAATTGTGTACAAGGCTGTACAATTTTGTACAAGGCTGTACAAGTGTGTACAAGGCTGTACAAGTGTGTACAAGGTTGTACAATTGTGTACAAGGCTGTACAATTGTGTACAAGGTTGTACAAGAGTGTACAAGGTTGTACAAGTGTGTACAAGGTTGTACAATTGTGTACAAGGCTGTACAAGTGTGTACAAGGTTGTACAAGTGTGTACAAGGTTGTACAAGTGTGTACAAGGTTGTACAAGTGTGTACAAGGTTGTACAAGTGTGTACAAGGTTGTACAAGTGTGTACAAGGTTGTACATGTGTGTACAAGGTTGTAAAAGTTTTTACAAGGTTGTACAAGTGTGTACAAGTGTGTAAAATCGTGTACAAGGATGTACAAGTTTGTACAAGTTTGTACAAGGTTGTACAAGTGTGTACAAGGATGTACAAGTTTGTACAAGGGTGTACAAGTGTGTACGATAAGTAAAAGTGTGTACAAGGGTGTACAAGGTTGTACAAGTGTGTACAAGGTTGTACAATTGTGTACAAGGCTGTACAACTGTGTACAAGGTTGTACAATTGTGTACAAGGCTGTACAAGTGTGTACAAGGTTGTACAAGTGTGTACAAGGTTGTACAAGTGTGTACAAGGATGTACAAGTTTGTACAAGGGTGTACAAGTGTGTACGATGTGTAAAAGTTTGTACAAGGGTGTACAAGGTTGTACAAGTGTGTACAAGGTTGTACAATTTCGTACAAGGCTGTACAATTTTGTACAAGGCTGTACAAGTGTGTACAAGGCTGTACAAGTGTGTACAAGGTTGTACAAGTGTGTACAAGGTTGTACAATTGTGTACAAGGCTGTACAACTGTGTACAAGGTTGTACAATTGTGTACAAGGCTGTACAAGTGTGTACAAGGTTGTACAAGTGTGTACAAGGATGTACAAGTTTGTACAAGGGTGTACAAGTGTGTACGATGTGTAAAAGTTTGTACAAGGGTGTACAAGGTTGTACAAGTATGTACAAGGTTGTACAATTGTGTACAAGGCTGTACAACTGTGTACAAGGTTGTACAATTGTGTACAAGGCTGTACAAGTGTGTACAAGGTTGTACAAGTGTGTACAAGGTTGTACAAGTGTGTACAAGGATGTACAAGTTTGTACAAGGGTTCACAAGTGTGTACGATGTGTAAAAGTTTGTACAAGGGTGTACAAGGTTGTACAAGTGTGTACAAGGTTGTACAATTGTGTACAAGGCTGTACAATTTTGTACAAGGCTGTACAAGTGTGTACAAGGTTGTACAATTGTGTACAAGGCTGTACAATTGTGTACAAGGTTGTACAAGTGTGTACAAGGTTGTACAAGTTTGTACAAGGTTGTACAATTGTGTACAAGGCTGTACAAGTGTGTACAAGGTTGTACAAGTGTGTACAAGGTTGTACAAGTGTGTACAAGGTTGTACAAGTGTGTCCAAGGTTGTACAAGTGTGTACAAGTCTGTACAAGTGTGTACAAGGTTGTACAATTGTGTGTCAGGTTGTACAAGTGTGTACAAGGTTGTACAAGTGTGTACAAGGGTGTACAATCGTGTACAAGGATGTACAAGTTTGTACAAGTTTGTATAAGTTTGTACAAGGTTGTACAAGTGTGTACAAGGATGTACAAGTTTGTACAAGGGAGTACAAGTTTGTACAAGATTGTACAAGTGTGTACTGGGTTGTACAAGTGTGTACAAGATTGTATAAGTTTGTACAAGGTTGTACAAGTGTGTACAAGGGAGTACAAGTGTGTACAAATGTGTACAAGTTTTACAAGGTTGTACAAGTGTGTACAAGGTTGTACAAGTGTGTACAAGGTTGTACAAGTGTGTACAAGCTTGTACAAGTGTGTACAAGGGTGTACAAGTGTGTACAAGCTTGTACAAGTGTGTACAAGGGTGTACAAGTGTGTACAAGGTTGTACAAGTTTTTACATGGTTGTACAAGTGTGTACAAGGTTGTACAAGTGTGTACAAGGTTGTACAAGTGTGTACAAGGTTGTACAAGAGTGTACAAGGTTGTACAAATGTGTACAAGGGTGTACAAAAGTGTACAAGGGTGCACAAGTTTGAACAAAGGTGTACAAGTGTATACAAGCTTGTACAAGTGTGTACAAGCATGTACAAGTGTGTACAAGGGTGTACAGGTTTGTACAAGGTTGTACAAGTGTGTACAAGGGTGTACAAGTGTGTACAAGGTTGTACAAGTGTGTACAAGCTTGTACAAGTGTGTACAAGGGTGTACAAGTGTGTACAAGGTTGTACAAGTGTGTACAAGCTTGTACAAGTGTGTACAAGGGTGTACAAGTGTGTACAAGGTTGTACAAGTTTTTACATGGTTGTACAAGTGTGTACAAGGTTGTACAAGTGTGTACAAGGTTGTACAAGAGCGTACAAGGTTGTACAAGTGTGTACAAGGTTGTACAAGTGTGTACAAGGTTGTACAAGTGTGTACAAGGTTGTACAAGTGTGTACAAGGTTGTACAAGTGTGTACAAGGTTGTACAAGTGTGTACAAGGTTGTACAAGTGTGTACAAGGTTGTACAAGTGTGTACAAGGTTGTACAAGTGTGTACAAGGTTGTACAAGTGTGTACAAGGTTGTACAAGTGTGTACAAGGGTGTACAAGTGTGTACAAGGTTGTACAAGTTTTTACAAGGTTGTACAAGTGTGTACAAGGGTGTAAAATCGTGTACAAGGATGTACAAGTTTGTACAAGTTTGTACAAGGTTGTACAAGTGTGTACAAGGATGTACAAGTTTGTACAAGGGTGTACAAGTGTGTACGATAAGTAAAAGTGTGTACAAGGGTGTACAAGGTTGTACAAGTGTGTACAAGGTTGTACAATTGTGTACAAGGCTGTACAACTGTGTACAAGGTTGTACAATTGTATACAAGGCTGTACAAGTGTGTACAAGGTTGTACAAGTGTGTACAAGGTTGTACAAGTGTGTACAGGGATGTACAAGTTTGTACAAGGGTGTACAAGTGTGTACGATGTGTAAAAGTTTGTACAAGGGTGTACAAGGTTGTACAAGTGTGTACAAGGTTGTACAAGTGTGTACAAGGTTGTACAATTGTGTACAATGCTGTACAATTTTGTACAAGGCTGTACAAGTGTGTACAAGGCTGTACAAGTGTGTACAAGGTTGTACAATTGTGTACAAGGCTGTACAATTGTGTACAAGGTTGTACAAGTGTGTACAAGGTTGTACAAGTGTGTACAAGGTTGTACAATTGTGTACAAGGCTGTACAAGTGTGTACAAGGTTGTACAAGTGTGTACAAGGTTGTACAAGTGTGTACAAGGTTGTACAAGTGTGTACAAGGTTGTACAAGTGTGTACAAGGTTGTACAAGTGTGTACAAGGTTGTACAAGTTTTTACAAGGTTGTACAAGTGTGTACAAGGGTGTAAAATCGTGTACAAGGATGTACAAGTTTGTACAAGTTTGTACAAGGTTGTACAAGTGTGTACAAGGATGTACAAGTTTGTACAAGGGTGTACAAGTGTGTACGATAAGTAAAAGTGTGTACAAGGGTGTACAAGGTTTCCAATGTGTACAAGGTTGTACAATTGTGTACAAGGCTGTACAACTGTGAACAAGGTTGTACAATTGTGTACAAGGCTGTACAAGTGTGTACAAGGTTGTACAAGTGTGTACAAGGTTGTACAAGTGTTTACAAGGATGTACAAGTTTGTACAAGGGTGTACAAGTGTGTACGATGTGTAAAAGTTTGTACAAGGGTGTACAAGGTTGTACAAGTGTGTACAAGGTTGTACAATTGTGTACAAGGCTGTACAATTGTGTACAAGGCTTTACAAGTTTGTACAAGGCTGTACAAGTGTGTACAAGGTAGTACAAGTGTGTACAAGGTTGTACAATTGTGTACAAGGCTGTACAACTGTGTACAAGGTTGTACAATTGTGTACAAGGCTGTACAAGTGTGTACAAGGTTGTACAAGTGTGTACAAGGATGTACAAGTTTGTACAAGAGTGTACAAGTGTGTACGATGTGTAAAAGTTTGTACAAGGGTGTACAAGGTTGTACAAGTGTGTACAAGGTTGTACAATTGTGTACAAGGCTGTACAACTGTGTACAAGGTTGTACAATTGTGTACAAGGCTGTACAAGTGTGTACAAGGTTGTACAAGTGTGTACAAGGTTGTACAAGTGTGTACAAGGATGTACAAGTTTGTACAAGGGTGTACAAGTGTGTACGATGTGTAAAAGTTTGTACAAGGGTGTACAAGGTTGTACAAGTGTGTACAAGGTTGTACAATTGTGTACAAGGCTGTACAATTTTGTACAAGGCTGTACAAGTGTGTACAAGGTTGTACAATTGTGTACAAGGCTGTACAATTGTGTACAAGGTTGTACAAGTGTGTACAAGGTTGTACAAGTGTGTACAAGGTTGTACAATTGTGTACAAGGCTGTACAAGTGTGTACAAGTTTGTACAAGTGTGTACAAGGTTGTACAAGTGTGTACAAGGTTGTACAAATGTGTACAAGGTTGTACAAGTGTGTACAAGGTTGTACAAGTGTGTACAAGGTTGTACAATTGTGTGTCAGGTTGTACAAGTGTGTACAAGGTTGTACAAGTGTGTACAAGGGTGTACAATCGTGTACAAGGATGTACAAGTTTGTACAAGTTTGTACAAGTTTGTACAAGGTTGTACAAGTGTGTACAAGGATGTACAAGTTTGTACAAGGTTGTACAAGTGTGTACAAGGATGTACAAGTTTGTACAAGGGAGTACAAGTTTGTACAAGATTGTACAAGTGTGTACTGGGTTGTACAAGTGTGTACAAGATTGTATAAGTTTGTACAAGGTTGTACAAGTGTGTACAAGGGTGTACAAGTGTGTACAAATGTGTACAAGTTTTACAAGGTTGTACAAGTGTGTACAAGGTTGTACAAGTTGTGTACAAGGTTGTACATGTGTGTACAAGGGTGTACAAGTTTTTACAAGGCTGTACAAGTGTGTACAAGGTTGTACAAGGTTGTACAAGGCTGTACAAGTGTGTACAAGGTTGTACAAGGTTGTCCAAGTGTGTACATTGTGTACAAGTTTTTACAAGGTTGTACAAGTGTGTACAAGGGTGTACAAGTGTGTACAAGGCTGTACAATTGTGTACAAGGTTGTACAAGTGTGTACAAGGTTGTACAAGTGTGTACAAGGTTGTACAATTGTGTACAAGGCTGTACAAGTGTGTACAAGGTTGTACAAGTGTGTACAAGGCTGTACAATTGTGTACAAGGTTGTACAAGTGTGTACAAGGTTGTACAAGTGTGTACAAGGTTGTACAATTGTGTACAAGGCTGTACAAGTGTGTTCAAGGTTGTACAAGTGTGTACAAGGTTGTACAAGTGTGTACAAGGGTGTACGATGTAACAGTTTTACAACAATTATTTAACAGGGAAGAAAAGTTGAATTTTAATCATTGGGCATACAGGACTGATCACCCTGTCAGTAAGATTATCAGTTGGATAGCTGCAGCTCCAGCGGGCCTAACAATAATCAGCTGGACTTTCCAAGTTAACAAAGGCAAACACAAACATGTTTTACTCTGCATAACCTCTCCCCCCTTGTCTCTTCCTAAATTCTCAGTGTCAGGTTGCCAGTGAAGACATCTACATCCAGAAATCTATCTTCATGTCTATACTCCCTCCTTGCCCATTTTATGGATCTAGCTAAGGGATTACTCTGGGAGAAGACGGGCCTGACTACAGTGAGCCACTACCGTTGTCGTCACCTACCTACCGCCTACCTGTACCTATACCTACCTGGGTTCTGCTGACACCACAACTTGTCGACCCACAACCGACTTGGTCGCTACCTTCTCGTACCTGCTGTATACATCGTACCGATAAGTGGCATACCTCATATATCTTATTTAATTTCTTTCGATGAACTTTTTGAACTCTTTATTACTGGTACCAGTTAGAATTTGATCTTTGAGGCCAAATTAAGGATAACCAGGAACTTTATTGAAATACTACTGATAAAGTCAAGGATCATATACCGGTATTGTGTTAGTGCTGGACACTCGACTTCGGACGACCATCAACGAGTCTGTCTTATAATGGATTGGGACCTAATTTGAAATAGCCGATATATATATAAAAGTTTAGAGAATTTTGGTATTAGGTTAAGCATTGTATTATATGTGTATAGATATATATATTGATTCACATTTTCAGGAGTTGTCAGGTCACCATTTATTATGTGTTTGTATAGTTGTAGCCTAAGTGTGTGTGTCTATTTGATATAATCTTTCCAGGAATTTCTGGCCGGCCAAGGTATTTTGAATATGAATCTCTGTTAGTGTAAGTTCATTGCTTAGGCCTAATTATCAAGTGTTTATTCTACTTCATTCAATTCATTGAAGAAAAAAAAAAAAAGAAATCTTTGCTACTCTACTATTTTTGATTTTGATTGCAATAAATCTAATTTTGCATATTTTAGGTGTTTTCATTATCTAGCCATTTACATATCTTGATTCTTCATAGTTCACAAAACTTTAAATAATCTTTCTACCTCAATTTTTATCAACTTATCTACCAGTAAATAATTTGGAATTTCATTAAACTATTTTAATAAAGGGTATTATTTGGTAGAATATTTAAGTGTGTTATCACTATTGCTAGTGTTTAGTGATTAGAATCATTCTAGACTTGTTTTATTTCATAGATCTTTAATTCATATTGGTTGTCAAGTGATATCTCACCTTCACTATTTTTATATCATTTATGGGTTTT
Source organism: Macrosteles quadrilineatus (assembly GCF_028750875.1). NCBI lineage: Eukaryota > Metazoa > Arthropoda > Insecta > Hemiptera > Cicadellidae > Macrosteles > Macrosteles quadrilineatus. The sequence goes on along the minus strand of NW_026542790.1, from coordinate 145,141 downwards.
CCTTGTTATAACCCTTCTCCCCTGCTTTGAAAACAAGGTGGCGCCCTCTTAAAACAAAAACAAAAAAAAAAAAGGCATACAAAGAAAAATACAAAAAAATATACAAAAAAAAAACTGATAAAGAAATATTAGGCTATTGAATTTTGAAGAAATTAGTTTGAAATTTTGGTCAAACCCCCCACCCCCTAGACTGAGCTACTGGGACCGCTACATTTGGCGCTCGCAACGTGGGGCGAGATTATTTGAACTGGTTCTACATATCTACTGTTGAAAAATTTTAGGGAAAATTTTGATAATCTTGGCCTAGCATTGTACACTTGTAAATATTTGGGATTTACGTGAAATATTATTTATTATTCTGTTGGTGATTGTTTGTACTTGTTTATTATTGTTGATTTTACTGAGCTTTGTCATTTGATACCATATCTACCATTTTATGAGCACATCTCTTTCATTGTGGAATCTTATATCAGCGATCAACATGACTTCTCACAACTTGCGCAGATCTGAAATTGAGTATGAATTAAGGATTAGAGGTGTTGAAATTGAGGGAAACGCAGATGAACTTAGGAAAAAATTGAATTCTTGCTTTTCCAAAAATGTAAAGGCTGATGACAAAATTGTTGCTCAACTGGACCCAAATGATGAGATAGAGACTTGTGAAGAGAAGTTTTCAGATTTACATAAGCTTGTAAAGGATTATGAGGGAAATACAGAAGATAACGAATATAAAAGAATTCAAGCAAGATTATGGCATTGGTACTGGCGCGTGGAAAGAATTCCATTGCCTGCTTCATCGGACACTGACTTAGAGGATAGGCAGAAGACATTGCTAGGAAAAATCAAAGACCTCATTGATAGCTTTGATGAACTTAAGAGTACTTTCAAAACAGTAGAGAACATGGATGGGAATACTAAGCCAGGTACTGGAAACCCTAGACAACTATCTACCATTAGCAAGGACCTAACTTATTCTCAGAATAAAGAAACTGAAGATGTACCCTCGTCCAAGCCATGTGATTTATCGTCATCGCTCACTCAATTTTCGGCCACCAATCAACAACCTAGTATAGGACTACGACCAACATCCAAGATGGTGCCAGTGTACAAATGGAATCTGAAGTATGATGGTGAAGGCAGTCAAAGTGTTGCATCTTTTATTGAAAGGGCTGAAGAGCTTAGTATGGCCAGAGGGGTCTCATTTAAGGAACTTTATGATAGCGCTGTTGATCTTTTTAGTGGGACTGCACTTATATGGTATCGTTCAGCTTGTCGGAGAATTTCATCGTGGGATCAACTGAAAGAAGAATTGAAACTTGTTTTCCAAAGCGCTGACTATGATGATCGACTACAGTTGGAAATTTTGAATCGCACCCAAGGTGAAGCTGAGAGTTTGGATCTATACCTAGCTGCCATGGATGGATTGTTTGGAAGACTTTCGACTCCTATGTCAGAGGAAGTGAAACTTCAACGGATTTTAAGGAATGTTAATACATATCTACAAGACAAACTGTGTATGTTCAACATTACTTCGCTTGATGATCTACGACGTCTTGGCAGGAGAGCTGAAGTTGGAAAACTACGTTCATCCACTCACCAACCCCCACCTCGACCCACTGGAGTTTTGGAACCAGACCTCGCGTGGACACCTACTCGTCGGAAGCCAACTCATGGAAACATAGCCTACATGAACACTCAAGTAAACCCTTCGACTTCTAGAGCTCCTTCTAATCGACCATTCAAATGTTGGAACTGTAAGAAAGAGAATCACAGTCATCGTGATTGTCCTGAAGAGAAAAAAATATTTTGTTTTGGTTGTGGCGAAGCAGGAGTCACAAAAAGGAAATGTTCTAAATGCATGCCAAAAAACGTGTAAGCATGGAGCATTCTGCAAATAATCGTAGATTGCTCCATAATAAAAATCCTGAAAAACCATTAGATGGAGAAAACTGTCATAAATTAGCTGGACCACCTATGGAGTTAAATTTTCTACTGGAATCAAAAGAAAACGATCCTCGGCCTTATCTCACTATTCGTATTTTTGGAACTCCCTGCAAAGCACTGCTAGACTCTGGTGCATCCCACACTGTTATGGGCAAAGAACTCATGTGGATTTTTGATAAATTTCCTGCAAGGCTACAAAATCTGGTTGATCAGTACATCTTGACTGCTGATAAGAAGAAACATATTGTTACAGGCAAAGTTACCCTACCTCTTACTCTGGCTCATAAGACAAAATACTTAACTATTTTGGTTGTCCCTTCCTTAGAACAAGGTATAATTTTGGGAATAGATTTTTGGAATCAAATGCACTTAGTCATGGATGCCTACAACAAAAGTTGGGAATTTTCTGATCGTTTGAAATCGGCTGGTCAAATTTGCTCTGTTGGACTCTTAGATGAGAGTAACTTATCAGAATCTCAGAAACTTATCTTAGAGAGACTTTTAGATAAATATCTCGACAACAAACCGGACAAAGTTTTAGGTAGAACTCACTTGGTCGAACACAAGATAGATACCGGTGATGCTTCCCCAATTAAACAACGCTACTACCCCATGTCTCCCACCAGGTTGCAGCAAGTATATGAAGAACTTGATAAAATGTTGGAACAAGGCATTGTATCACCATCTACCAGCCCATGGTCCTCCCCTATAATTTTATTGGACAAACCGGATGGCAGCAAACGTTTCTGCGTTGACTTCAGGAAGGTTAATGCGGTTACTAGAAGAGATGCTTACCCTCTCCCTCATGTCACATCGATTCTTGACCGATTACGTGATGCACGTTTTCTTTCTGCTTTGGATATTAAGAGTGCTTATTGGCAGGTGGCCTTGGAAGAGTCTAGTAAGGAGAAGACTGCATTTACGGTTCAGGGCCGAGGGTTATTTCACTTTAATGTCTTACCTTTTGGTTTACACAATGCACCTGCAACATGGCAACGCTTGGTAGATACAGTGTTGGGCATGGATCTGGAACCATACGTATTTGTCTACTTGGATGACGTAATTGTTGTGACCCAATCTTTTGAAAAACATGTTGAAATTTTAGAGGAAATTTTTAAACGTCTCTCCACAGCTAAGTTAACTCTAAATAGAGATAAATGTCACTTTTGCAAAACTGAATTGCGCTATCTTGGGTATGTTGTTGATAGACAAGGTTTAAGAGTGGACCCAGAAAAGGTCAATGCTATTTTAGAAATCCCTGTTCCTCGATCTGTGAAGGAAGTTAGGCAATTCTGTGGTACTGCAAGTTGGTACAGAAGATTCATCCCTAATTTTGCTTCACGTCTGTATCCATTAACATCCATGCTCAAGAAAAATCAACAATTTAAATGGATCGATGATGCTCAGGTAGCCTTTGATGATATCCGGACAAGCTTAGTTCAGTCCCCTATTCTATCTTGCCCCAATTTTGGAAAACAATTTACTATCTCATGTGATGCCTCTGGTGTAGGAATCGGCTCTGTTCTTTCACAGAATTCTGAAAGTGGAGAAAAGGTCATAGCATATGCTAGCCGAACTTTGAGCAAGACCGAACAAAAGTATTCAGCCACAGAGAGGGAGTGTTTGGCAGTAATTTGGTCAGTTGAAAAGTTCCGTCCATATATAGAGGGTACGCATTTTGAAGTAATCACTGATCACCACAGCCTCTTATGGCTTCATAATTTGAAAGACCCACAAGGCAGATTGGCTCGTTGGTCCCTTCGACTCCAACCCTTTGATTTTACTTTGGTCCATCGAAAGGGTAAAGAACATGTCGTGCCTGACCTTTTGTCACGTAACCCTTTGAAGTCCGTACCTACGGAACCAACTATTGATTCCATCTCCATTGATTTCCCTATAAAAGATAAGTGGTACCTCCGAATGTTAGATCTTACAAACAAAAGTCCTGACCTCTACTCCTCTTGGAAGGTAGTTGATAATCAACTTTGGAAGTGTGTCCCTTCAACCTACTCAGTCGGTGATGATAAAGAAGATTGGAAGCTGGTTATACCCAAAGACCAACGCCAAACTGTTTTCAAAGAGTGTCATGACGCTCCAACTTCTGGACATATGGGAACCTACAAGACCTACCACAGGCTCCTGAAGAAGTATTATTGGCCTAAAATGAGGAAAGACACAGCAACCTACGTCTCTCGATGCAAGATATGTCAACAATCCAAGAACAATACATCAAAACCAGCAGGATTCATGGGAGCTCAAAGAGTTGTAGATCAACCTTGGCAATGTATTAGTTTAGATTTAATTGGACCTTTTGTAAGATCTTCGAAAGGCTTTAAGTATATCATGGTAGTTGTCGACTATTTTAGCAAATACAGTTTATTATATCCTTTGAGGGCAGCTACAGCAAAACTGGTGTCACAGCATTTAGAAGAAGACGTTTTCTTGGTTTATGGGGTTCCGAATCAAATCATTTGTGACAATGGATCCGAATTTGTCGGTAAACCTTTCAAAGACTTGTTAAGAGAATACAAAGTGAAGACCATCTACACACCCAGTCGACATCCTCAGGCAAACCCAACAGAAAGAGTCAACCGAACAATAGGGAACATGTTGAGATCTTACGTTGGAGATAATCATCGCCACTGGGATGCCAAACTTCCTCATATTGCCTGTGCCTTGAGAACAGCAGTTCATGAGACTACAGGGCATTCCCCAGCATTTCTTGTTTTTGGACATGAGATCAACTTGTCAGGTAAAGGATCAGAAGGTTTCTATGAAGAATTACCTCAAACTACTGATGTTGGTGATCACCTCCAAAAACTACAACGCTTGTCTGACGTCTTCCAGGAAGTCAAGGAGCGGATGAAGAAAGCCCATGAGAAGAATGCCCAACGCTACAATTTACGAAGAAGAGAACAGCAGTTTGAAGAAGGTCAACGAGTGTTGAAGCGGAATTTTGCTCAGGCAGATGCAGCTAACTACAAGTCTTCTAAGTTGTTTTATAAATTTGTTGGACCTTTTGTCATCAAAAAGAAAATATCACCAGTAACTTATCAACTTGAGTCAGAAGATGGACAACCTATAGGAACTTGGCACACCTCAGATTTGAAACCATACATTCAGTAACTGAAGAAAATTTGGGAAATTTTCTCATAGCGGAGGGGGTGATGTAACAGTTTTACAACAATTATTTAACAGGGAAGAAAAGTTGAATTTTAATCATTGGGCATACAGGACTGATCACCCTGTCAGTAAGATTATCAGTTGGATAGCTGCAGCTCCAGCGGGCCTAACAATAATCAGCTGGACTTTCCAAGTTAACAAAGGCAAACACAAACATGTTTTACTCTGCATAACCTCTCCCCCCTTGTCTCTTCCTAAATTCTCAGTGTCAGGTTGCCAGTGAAGACATCTACATCCAGAAATCTATCTTCATGTCTATACTCCCTCCTTGCCCATTTTATGGATCTAGCTAAGGGATTACTCTGGGAGAAGACGGGCCTGACTACAGTGAGCCACTACCGTTGTCGTCACCTACCTACCGCCTACCTGTACCTATACCTACCTGGGTTCTGCTGACACCACAACTTGTCGACCCACAACCGACTTGGTCGCTACCTTCTCGTACCTGCTGTATACATCGTACCGATAAGTGGCATACCTCATATATCTTATTTAATTTCTTTCGATGAACTTTTTGAACTCTTTATTACTGGTACCAGTTAGAATTTGATCTTTGAGGCCAAATTAAGGATAACCAGGAACTTTATTGAAATACTACTGATAAAGTCAAGGATCATATACCGGTATTGTGTTAGTGCTGGACACTCGACTTCGGACGACCATCAACGAGTCTGTCTTATAATGGATTGGGACCTAATTTGAAATAGCCGATATATATATAAAAGTTTAGAGAATTTTGGTATTAGGTTAAGCATTGTATTATATGTGTATAGATATATATATTGATTCACATTTTCAGGAGTTGTCAGGTCACCATTTATTATGTGTTTGTATAGTTGTAGCCTAAGTGTGTGTGTCTATTTGATATAATCTTTCCAGGAATTTCTGGCCGGCCAAGGTATTTTGAATATGAATCTCTGTTGGTGTAAGTTCATTGCTTAGGCCTAATTATCAAGTGTTTATTCTACTTCATTCAATTCATTGAAGAAAAAAAAAAAAAAGAAATCTTTGCTACTCTACTATTTTTGATTTTGATTGCAATAAATCTAATTTTGCATATTTTAGGTGTTTTCATTATCTAGCCATTTACATATCTTGATTCTTCATAGTTCACAAAACTTTAAATAATCTTTCTACCTCAATTTTTATCAACTTATCTACCAGTAAATAATTTGGAATTTCATTAAACTATTTTAATAAAGGGTATTATTTGGTAGAATATTTAAGTGTGTTATCACTATTGCTAGTGTTTAGTGATTAGAATCATTCTAGACTTGTTTTATTTCATAGATCTTTAATTCATATTGGTTGTCAAGTGATATCTCACCTTCACTATTTTTATATCATTTATGGGTTTTCCTTGTTATAACCCTTCTCCCCTGCTTTGAAAACAAGGTGGCGCCCTCTTAAAACAAAAACAAAAAAAAAAAAGGCATACAAAGAAAAATACAAAAAAATATACAAAAAAAAAACTGATAAAGAAATATTAGGCTATTGAATTTTAAAGAAATTAGTTTGAAATTTTGGTCAAACCCCCCACCCCCTAGACTGAGCTACTGGGACCGCTACAACAATTGTGTACAAGGATGTACAAGTGTGTACAAGGTTGTACAAGTGTGTACAAGGATGTACAAGTTTGTACAAGAGCTGTACAAGTGTGTACGAAGTGAAAAAGTTTGTACAAGGGTGTACAAAATTGTACAAGTGTGTACAAGGTTGTACAATTGTGTACAAGGCTGTACAAGTGTGTACAAGGTTGTACAATTTTGTACAAGGCTGTACAAGTGTGTACAAGGTTGTACAAGTGTGTACAAGGCTCTACAATTGTGTACAAGGTTGTACAAGTGTGTACAAGGTAGTACAAGTGTGTACAAGGTTGTACAATTGTGTACAAGGCTGTACAAGTGTGTACAAGGTTGTACAATTGTGTACAAGGCTGTACAAGTGTGTAAAAGGTTGTACAAGTGTGTACAAGGTTGTACAAGTGTGTACAAGGTTGTACAAGTGTGTACAAGGTTCTACAAGTGTGTACAAGGTTGTTCAAGTGTGTACGAGGTTGTACAATTGTGTACATGGTTGTACAAGTGTGTACAAGGTTGTACAATTGTGTACAAGGCTGTACAAGTGTGTACAAGTTTGTACAAGGTTGTACAAGTGTGTACAAGGGTGTACAAGTTTTAACAAGGTTGTACAAGTGTGTACAAGGTTGTACAAGTGTGTACAAGGCTGTACAATTGTGTAAAAGGTTGTACAAGTGTGTACAAGGTTGTACAAGTGTGTACAAGGTTGTACAATTGTGTACAAGGCTGTACAAGTGTGTACAAGGTTGTAAAAGTGTGTACAAGGCTGTACAATTGTGTACAAGGTTGTACAAGTGTGTACAAGGTTGTACAAGTGTGTACAAGGTTGTACAATTGTGTACAAGACTGTACAAGTGTGTACAAAGTTGTGCAAGTGTGTACAAGGTTGTACAAGTGTGTACAAGGTTGTACAATTGTGTACAAGGTTGTACAAGTGTGTACAATGTTGTACAAGTGTGTACAAGGGTGTACAATCGTGTACAAGGATGTACAAGTTTGTACAAGATTGTAAAATTGTGTACTGGGTTGTACAAGTGTGTACAAGATTGTATAAGTTTGTACAAGGTTGTACAAGTGTGTACAAGGTTGTACAAGTGTGTACAAATGTGTACAAGTGTGTACAGGGGTGTACAAGTTTGTACAAGGGTGTACAAGTTTTACAAGGTTGTACAAGTGTGTACAAGGTTGTACAAGTTGTGTACTGGGTTGTACAAGTGTGTACAAGATTGTATAAGTTTGTACAAGGTTGTACAAGTGTGTACAAGGGTGTACAAGTGTGTACAAATGTGTACAAGTGTGTACAGGGGTGTACAAGTTTGTACAAGGGTGTACAAGTTTTACAAGGTTGTACAAGTGTGTACAAGGTTGTACAAGTTGTGTACAAGGTTGTACATGTGTGTACAAGGGTGTACAAGTGTGTACAAGGTTGTACAAGTGTGTACAAGCTTGTACAAGTGTGTACAAGGGTGTACAAGTGTGTACAAGGTTGTACAAGTTTTTACAAGGTTGTACAAGTGTGTACAAGGCGGTAAAATCGTGTACAAGGATGTACAAGTTTGTACAAGTTTGTACAAGGTTGTACAAGTGTGTACAAGGATGTACAAGTTTGTACAAGGGTGTACAAGTGTGTACGATAAGTAAAAGTGTGTACAAGGGTGTACAAGGTTGTACAAGTTTGTACAAGGTTGTACAATTGTGTACAAGGCTGTACAAGTGTGTACAAGGTTGTACAATTGTGTACAAGGCTGTACAAGTGTGTACAAGATTGTACAAGTGTGTACAAGGTTGTACAAGTGTGTACAAGGATGTACAAGTTTGTACAAGGGTGTACAAGTGTGTACGATGTGTAAAAGTTTGTACAAGGGTGTACAAGGTTGTACAAGTGTGTACAAGGTTGTACAATTGTGTACAAGGCTGTACAAGTGTGTACAAGGTTGTACAATTTTGTACAAGGCTGTACAAGTGTGTACAAGGTTGTACAAGTGTGTACAAGGCTGTACAATTGTGTACAAGGTTGTACAAGTGTGTACAAGGTTGTACAAGTGTGTACAAGGCTGTACAATTGTGTAGAAGGCTGTACAAGTGTGTACAAGGTTGTACAAGTGTGTACAAGGTTGTACAAGTGTGTAAAAGGTTGTACAAGTGTGTACAAGGTTGTACAAGTGTGTACAAGGTTGTAAAATTGTGTATCAGGTTGTACAAGTGTGTACAAGGATGTACAAGTTTGTACAAGGGTGTACAATCGTGTACAAGGATGTACAAGTTTGTACAAGGGTGTACAAGGTTGTACAAGTGTGTACAAGGTTGTACAATTGTGTACAAGGCTGTACAATTTTGTACAAGGCTGTACAAGTGTGTACAAGGCTGTACAAGTGTGTACAAGGTTGTACAATTGTGTACAAGGCTGTACAATTGTGTACAAGGTTGTACAAGTGTGTACAAGGTTGTACAAGTGTGTACAAGGTTGTACAATTGTGTACAAGGCTGTACAAGTGTGTACAAGGTTGTACAAGTGTGTACAAGGTTGTACAAGTGTGTACAAGGTTGTACAAGTGTGTACAAGGTTGTACAAGTGTGTACAAGGTTGTACAAGTGTGTACAAGGTTGTACAATTGTGTGTCAGGTTGTACAAGTGTGTACAAGGTTGTACAAGTGTGTACAAGGGTGTACAATAGTGTACAAGGATGTACAAGTTTGTACAAGTTTGTACAAGTTTGTACAAGTTTGTACAAGTTTGTACAAGGTTGTACAAGTGTGTACAAGGATGTACAAGTTTGTACAAGGGAGTACAAGTTTGTACAAGATTGTACAAGTGTGTACTGGTATGTACAAGTGTGTACAAGATTGTATAAGTTTGTACAAGGTTGTACAAGTGTGTACAAGGGTGTACAAGTGTGTACAAATGTGTACAAGTTTTACAAGGTTGTACAAGTGTGTACAAGGTTGTACAAGTTGTGTACAAGGTTGTACATGTGTGTACAAGGGTGTACAAGTTTTTACAAGGCTGTACAAGTGTAAACAAGGTTGTACAAGGTTGTACAAGGCTGTACAAGTGTGTACAAGGTTGTACAAGGTTGTACAAGTGTGTACATTGTGTACAAGTTTTTACAAGGTTGTACAAGTGTGTACAAGGTTGTACAAGTGTGTACAAGGCTGTACAATTGTGTACAAGGTTGTACAAGTGTGTACAAGGTTGTACAAGTGTGTACAAGGTTGTACAATTGTGTACAAGGCTGTACAAGTGTGTACAAGGTTGTACAAGTGTGTACAAGGCTGTACAATTGTGTACAAGGTTGTACAAGTGTGTACAAGGATGTACAAGTGTGTACAAGGTTGTACAAGTGTGTACAAGGTTGTACAATTGTGTACAAGGCTGTACAAGTGTGTTCAAGGTTGTACAAGTGTGTACAAGGTTGTACAAGTGTGTACAAGGGTGTACAATTGTGTACAAGGATGTACAAGTGTGTACAAGGTTGTACAAGTGTGTACAAGGATGTACAAGTTTGTACAAGGGCTGTACAAGTGTGTACGAAGTGTAAATGTTTGTACAAGGGTGTACAAGTTTGTACAAGTGTGTACAAGGTTGTACAATTGTGTACAAGGCTGTACAAGTGTGTACAAGGTTGTACAATTTTGTACAAGGCTGTACAAGTGTGTACAAGGTTGTACAAGTGTGTACTGGGCTCTACAATTGTGTACAAGGTTGTACAAGTGTGTACAAGGTTGTACAAGTGTGTACAAGGTTGTACAATTGTGTACAAGGCTGTACAAGTGTGTACAAGGTTGTACAATTGTGTACAAGGCTGTACAAGTGTGTAAAAGGTTGTACAAGTGTGTACAAGGTTGTACAAGTGTGTACAAGGTTTTACAAGTGTGTACAAGGTTGTTCAAGTGTGTACAAGGTTGTACAAGTGTGTACGAGGTTTCACAATTGTGTACAAGGTTGTACAAGTGTGTACAAGGTTGTACAATTGTGTACAAGGCTGTACAAGTGTGTACAAGGTTGTACAAGGTTGTACAAGTGTGTACAAGGGTGTACAAGTTTTAACAAGGTTGTACAAGTGTGTACAAGGTTGTACAAGTGTGTACAAGGTTGTACAAGTGTGTACAAGGCTGTACAATTGTGTACAAGGTTGTACAAGTGTGTACAAGGTTGTACAAGTGTGTACAAGGTTGTACAATTGTGTACAAGGCTGTACAAGTGTGTACAAGGTTGTACAAGTGTGTACAAGGCTGTACAATTGTGTACAAGGTTGTACAAGTGTGTACAAGGTTGTACAAGTGTGTACAAGGTTGTACAATTGTGTACAAGACTGTACAAGTGTGTACAAAGTTGTGCAAGTGTGTACAAGGTTGTACAAGTGTGTACAAGGTTGTACAATTGTGTACAAGGTTGTACAAGTGTGTACAAGGTTGTACAAGTGTGTACAAGGGTGTACAATCGTGTACAAGGATGTACAAGATTGTACAAGATTGTACAAGTGTGTACTGGGTTGTACAAGTGTGTACAAGATTGTATAAGTTTGTACAAGGTTGTACAAGTGTGTACAAGGGTGTACAAGTGTGTACAAATGTGTACAAGTGTGTACAGGGGTGTACAAGTTTGTACAAGGGTGTACAAGTTTTACAAGGTTGTACAAGTGTGTACAAGGTTGTACAAGTTGTGTACTGGGTTGTACAAGTGTGTACAAGATTGTATAAGTTTGTACAAGGTTGTACAAGTGTGTACAAGGGTGTACAAGTGTGTACAAATGTGTACAAGTGTGTACAGGGGTGTACAAGTTTGTACAAGGGTGTACAAGTTTTACAAGGTTGTACAAGTGTGTACAAGGTTGTACAATTGTGTACAAGGCTGTACAAGTGTGTACAAGGTTGTACAATTGTGTACAAGGCTGTACAAGTGTGTACAAGATTGTACAAGTGTGTACAAGGTTGTACAAGTGTGTACAAGGATGTACAAGTTTGTACAAGGGTGTACAAGTGTGTACGATGTGTAAAAGTTTGTACAAGGGTGTACAAGGTTGTACAAGTGTGTACAAGGTTGTACAATTGTGTACAAGGCTGTACAAGTGTGTACAAGGTTGTACAATTTTGTACAAGGCTGTACAATTGTGTACAAGGTTGTACAAGTGTGTACAAGGCTGTACAATTGTGTACAAGGTTGTACAAGTGTGTACAAGGTTGTACAAGTGTGTACAAGGTTGTACAATTGTGTACAAGGCTGTACAAATGTGTACAAGGTTGTACAAGTGTGTACAAGGTTGTACAAGTGTGTACAAGGTTGTACAAGTGTGTACAAGGTTGTACAAGTGTGTACAAGGTTGTACAATTGTGTATCAGGTTGTACAAGTGTGTACAAGGTTGTACAAGTGTGTACAAGGGTGTACAATCGTGTACAAGGATGTACAAGTTTGTAAAAGTTTGTACAAGTTTGTACAAGTTTGTACAAGGTTGTACAAGTGTGTACAAGGATGTACAAGTTTGTACAAGGGTGCACAAGTGTGTATAAGGGTGTACAATCGTGTACAAGCTTGTACAAGTGTGTACAAGGGTGTACAGGTTTGTACAAGGTTGTACAAGGTTGTACAAGTGTGTACAAGGGTGTACAAATGTGTACAAGGATGTAAAAGTTTGTACAAGTGTGTACAAGTTTGTACAAGGTTGTACAAGTGTGTACAAGGTTTTACAATTGTGTAAAAGGTTGTACAAGTGTGTACAAGGTTGTACAAGTGTGTACAAGGTTGTACAAGTGTGTACAACTTGTACAAGTGTGTACAAGCTTGTACAAGTGTGTACAAGGTTGTACAAGTGTGTACAAGGTTGTACAAGTGTGTACAAGGTTGTACAATTGTGTACAAGGCTGTACAAGTGTGTACAAGGTTGTACAAGTGTGTACAAGGCTGTACAATTGTGTACAAGGTTGTACAAGTGTGTACAAGGTTGTACAAGTGTGTACAAGGTTGTACAATTGTGTACAAGGCTGTACAAGTGTGTTCAAGGTTGTACAAGTGTGTACAAGGTTGTACAAGTGTGTACAAGGGTGTACAATTGTGTACAAGGATGTACAAGTGTGTACAAGGTTGTACAAGTGTGTACAAGGATGTACAAGTTTGTACAAGGGCTGTACAAGTGTGTACGAAGTGTAAATGTTTGTACAAGGGTGTACAAGTTTGTACAAGTGTGTACAAGGTTGTACAATTGTGTACAAGTTTGTACAAGTGTGTACAAGGTTGTACAATTTTGTACAAGGCTGTACAAGTGTGTGCAAGGTTGTACAAGTGTGTACAGGGCTCTACAATTGTGTACAAGGTTGTACAAGTGTGTACAAGGTTGTACAAGTGTGTACAAGGTTGTACAATTGTGTACAAGGCTGTACAAGTGTGTACAAGGTTGTACAATTGTGTACAAGGCTGTACAAGTGTGTAAAAGGTTGTACAAGTGTGTACAAGGTTGTACAAGTGTGTACAAGGTTGTACAAGTGTGTACAAGGTTGTACAAGTGTGTACAAGGTTGTACAAGTGTGTACAAGGTTGTTCAAGTGTGTACAAGGTTGTACAAGTGTGTACGAGGTTTCACAATTGTGTACAAGGTTGTACAAGTGTGTACAAGGTTGTACAATTGTGTACAAGGCTGTACAAGTGTGTACAAGGTTGTACAAGGTTGTACAAGTGTGTACAAGGGTGTACAAGTTTTAACAAGGTTGTACAAGTGTGTACAAGGTTGTACAAGTGTGTACAAGGCTGTACAATTGTGTACAAGGTTGTACAAGTGTGTACAAGGTTGTACAAGTGTGTACAAGGTTGTACAAGTGTGTACAAGGTTGTACAATTGTGTACAAGGCTGTACAAGTGTGTACAAGGTTGTACAAGTGTGTACAAGGCTGTACAATTGTGTACAAGGTTGTACAAGTGTGTACAAGGTTGTACAAGTGTGTACAAGGTTGTACAATTGTGTACAAGACTGTACAATTGTGTACAAAGTTGTGCAAGTGTGTACAAGGTTGTACAAGTGTGTACAAGGTTGTACAATTGTGTACAAGGTTGTACAAGTGTGTACAAGGTTGTACAAGTGTGTACAAGGGTGTACAATCGTGTACAAGGATGTACAAGTTTGTACAAGATTGTACAAGTGTGTACTGGGTTGTACAAGTGTGTACAAGATTGTATAAGTTTGTACAAGGTTGTACAAGTGTGTACAAGGGTTTACAAGTGTGTACAAATGTGTACAAGTGTGTACAGGGGTGTACAAGTTTGTACAAGGGTGTACAAGTTTTACAAGGTTGTTCAAGTGTGTACAAGGTTGTACAAGTTGTGTACTGGGTTGTACAAGTGTGTACAAGATTGTATAAGTTTGTACAAGGTTGTACAAGTGTGTACAAGGGTGTACAAGTGTGTACAAATGTGTACAAGTGTGTACAGGGGTGTACAAGTTTGTACAAGGGTGTACAAGTTTTACAAGGTTGTACAAGTGTGTACAAGGTTGTACAAGTTGTGTACAAGGTTGTACATGTGTGTACAAGGGTGTACAAGTGTGTACAAGGTTGTACAAGTGTGTACAAGCTTGTACAAGTGTGTACAAGGGTGTACAAGTGTGTACAAGGTTGTACAAGTTTTTACAAGGTTGTACAAGTGTGTACAAGGCGGTAAAATCGTGTACAAGGATGTACAAGTTTGTACAAGTTTGTACAAGGTTGTACAAGTGTGTACAAGGATGTACAAGTTTGTACAAGGGTGTACAAGTGTGTACGATAAGTAAAAGTGTGTACAAGGGTGTACAAGGTTGTACAAGTGTGTACAAGGTTGTACAATTGTGTACAAGGCTGTACAAGTGTGTACAAGGTTGTACAATTGTGTACAAGGCTGTACAAGTGTGTACAAGATTGTACAAGTGTGTACAACGTTGTACAAGTGTGTACAATGATGTACAAGTTTGTACAAGGGTGTACAAGTGTGTACGATGTGTAAAAGTTTGTACAAGGGTGTACAAGGTTGTACAAGTGTGTACAAGGTTGTACAATTGTGTACAAGGCTGTACAAGTGTGTACAAGGTTGTACAATTTTGTACAAGGTTGTACAAGTGTGTACAAGGCTGTACAATTGTGTACAAGGTTGTACAAGTGTGTACAAGGTTGTACAAGTGTGTACAAGGTTGTACAATTGTGTACAAGGCTGTACAAGTGTGTACAAGGTTGTACAAGTGTGTACAAGGTTGTACAAGTGTGTACAAGGTTGTACAAGTGTGTACAAGGTTGTACAAGTGTGTACAAGGTTGTACAATTGTGTATCAGGTTGTACAAGTGTGTACAAGGTTGTACAAGTGTGTACAAGGGTGTACAATCGTGTACAAGGATGTACAAGTTTGTAAAAGTTTGTACAAGTTTGTACAAGTTTGTACAAGGTTGTACAAGTGTGTACAAGGATGTACAAGTTTGTACAAGGGTGCACAAGTGTGTACAAGGGTGTACAATCGTGTACAAGCTTGTACAAGTGTGTACAAGGGTGTACAGGTTTGTACAAGGTTGTACAAGTGTGTACAAGGGTGTACAAATGTGTACAAGGATGTAAAAGTTTGTACAAGTGTGTACAAGTTTGTACAAGGTTGTACAAGTGTGTACAAGGTTTTACAATTGTGTACAAGGTTGTACAAGTGTGTACAAGGTTGTACAAGTGTGTACAAGGTTGTACAAGTGTGTACAAGGTTGTACAAGTGTGTACAACTTGTACAAGTGTGTACAAGCTTGTACAAGTGTGTACAAGGTTGTACAAGTTTGTACAAGGTTGTACAAGTGTGTACAAGTTTGTACAAGTGTGTACAAGTTTGTACAAGGTTGTACAAATGTGTACAAGGGTGTACAAAAGTGTACAAGGGTGCACAAGTTTGAACAAAGGTGTACAAGTGTGTACAAGCTTGTACAAGTGTGTACAAGCTTGTACAAGTGTGTACAAGGGTGTACAGGTTTGTACAAGGTTGTACAAGTGTGTACAAGGGTGTACAAGTGTGTACAAGGTTGTACAAGTGTGTACAAGCTTGTACAAGTGTGTACAAGGTTGTACAAGTGTGTACAAGGTTGTACAAGTTTTTACATGGTTGTACAAGTGTGTACAAGGTTGTACAAGTGTGTACAAGGTTGTACAAGTGTGTACAAGGTTGTACAAGTGTGTACAAGGTTGTACAAGTGTGTACAAGGTTGTACAAGTGTGTACAAGGTTGTACAAGTGTGTACAAGGTTGTACAAGTGTGTACAAGGTTGTACAAGTGTGTACAAGGTTGTACAAGTGTGTACAAGGTTGTACAAGTGTGTACAAGGTTGTACAAGTGTGTACAAGGTTGTACAAGTGTGTACAAGGTTGTACAAGTGTGTACAAGGTTGTACAAGTGTGTACAAGGGTGTACAAGTGTGTACAAGGTTGTACAAGTTTTTACAAGGTTGTACAAGTGTGTACAAGGGTGTAAAATCGTGTACAAGGATGTACAAGTTTGTACAAGTTTGTACAAGGTTGTACAAGTGTGTACAAGGATGTACAAGTTTGTACAAGGGTGTACAAGTGTGTACGATAAGTAAAAGTGTGTACAAGGGTGTACAAGGTTGTACAAGTGTGTACAAGGTTGTACAATTGTGTACAAGGCTGTACAACTGTGTACAAGGTTGTACAATTGTGTACAAGGCTGTACAAGTGTGTACAAGGTTGTACAAGTGTGTACAAGGTTGTACAAGTGTGTACAAGGATGTACAAGTTTGTACAAGGGTGTACAAGTGTGTACGATGTGTAAAAGTTTGTACAAGGGTGTACAAGGTTGTACAAGTGTGTACAAGGCTGTACAAGTGTGTACAAGGTTGTACAATTGTGTACAAGGCTGTACAAGTGTGTACAAGGTTGTACAAGTGTGTACAAGGTTGTACAATTGTGTATCAGGTTGTACAAGTGTGTACAAGGTTGTACAAATGTGTACAAGGGTGTACAATCGTGTACAAGGATGTACAAGTTTGTAAAAGTTTGTACAAGTTTGTACAAGTTTGTACAAGGTTGTACAAGTGTGTACAAGGATGTACAAGTTTGTACAAGGGTGCACAAGTGTGTACAAGGGTGTACAATCGTGTACAAGCTTGTACAAGTGTGTACAAGGGTGTACAGGTTTGTACAAGGTTGTACAAGGTTGTACAAGTGTTTACAAGGGTGTACAAATGTGTACAAGGATGTAAAAGTTTGTACAAGTGTGTACAAGTTTGTACAAGGTTGTACAAGTGTGTACAAGGTTGTACAATTGTGTACAAGGCTGTACAAGTGTGTACAAGGTTGTACAAGTGTGTACAAGGTTGTACAAGTGTGTACAAGGTTGTACAAGTGTGTATCAGGTTGTACAAGTGTGTACAAGGTTGTACAAGTGTGTACAAGGGTGTACAATCGTGTACAAGGATGTACAAGTTTGTAAAAGTTTGTACAAGTTTGTACAAGTTTGTACAAGGTTGTACAAGTGTGTACAAGGATGTACAAGTTTGTACAAGGGTGCACAAGTGTGTACAAGGGTGTACAATCGTGTACAAGCTTGTACAAGTGTGTACAAGGGTGTACAGGTTTGTACAAGGTTGTACAAGGTTGTACAAGTGTGTACAAGGGTGTACAAATGTGTACAAGGATGTAAAAGTTTGTACAAGTGTGTACAAGTTTGTACAAGGTTGTACAAGTGTGTACAAGGTTTTACAATTGTGTACAAGGTTGTACAAGTGTGTACAAGGTTGTACAAGTGTGTACAAGGTTGTACAAGTGTGTACAACTTGTACAAGTGTGTACAACTTGTACAAGTGTGTACAAGCTTGTACAAGTGTGTACAAGGTTGTACAAGTTTGTACAAGGTTGTACAAGTGTGTACAAGTTTGTACAAGTGTGTACAAGTTTGTACAAGTGTGTACAAGTTTGTACAAGGTTGTACAAATGTGTACAAGGGTGTACAAAAGTGTACAAGGGTGCACAAGTTTGAACAAAGGTGTACAAGTGTGTACAAGCTTGTACAAGTGTGTACAAGCTTGTACAAGTGTGTACAAGGGTGTACAGGTTTGTACAAGGTTGTACAAGTGTGTACAAGGGTGTACAAGTGTGTACAAGGTTGTACAAGTGTGTACAAGCTTGTACAAGTGTGTACAAGGGTGTACAAGTGTGTACAAGGTTGTACAAGTTTTTACATGGTTGTACAAGTGTGTACAAGGTTGTACAAGTGTGTACAAGGTTGTACAAGTGTGTACAAGGTTGTACAAGTGTGTACAAGGTTGTACAAGTGTGTACAAGGTTGTACAAGTGTGTACAAGGTTGTACAAGTGTGTACAAGGTTGTACAAGTGTGTACAAGGTTGTACAAGTGTGTACAAGGTTGTACAAGTGTGTACAAGGTTGTACAAGTGTGTACAAGGTTGTACAAGTGTGTACAAGGCTGTACAAATGTGTACAAGGTTGTACAAGTGTGTACAAGGTTGTACAAGTGTGTACAAGGTTGTACAAGTTTTTACAAGGTTGTACAAGTGTGTACAAGGGTGTAAAATCGTGTACAAGGATGTACAAGTTTGTACAAGTTTGTACAAGGTTGTACAAGTGTGTACAAGGATGTACAAGTTTGTACAAGGGTGTACAAGTGTGTACGATAAGTAAAAGTGTGTACAAGGGTGTACAAGGTTGTACAAGTGTGTACAAGGTTGTACAATTGATTACAAGGCTGTACAACTGTGTACAAGGTTGTACAATTGTGTACAAGGCTGTACAAGTGTGTACAAGGTTGTACAAGTGTGTACAAGGTTGTACAAGTGTGTACAAGGATGTACAAGTTT
The DNA here is from genome assembly GCF_028750875.1 of Macrosteles quadrilineatus. NCBI lineage: Eukaryota > Metazoa > Arthropoda > Insecta > Hemiptera > Cicadellidae > Macrosteles > Macrosteles quadrilineatus. The sequence continues at coordinate 126,620 of NW_026542790.1, read as the reverse complement.
GTACAAGGGTGTACAAGTGTGTACGATGTGTAAAAGTTTGTACAAGGGTGTACAAGGTTGTACAAGTGTGTACAAGGTTGTACAAATGTGTACAAGGCTGTACAATTTTGTACAAGGCTGTACAAGTGTGTACAAGGTTGTACAATTGTGTACAAGGCTGTACAATTGTGTACAAGGTTGTACAAGTGTAAAAAAGGTTGTACAAGTGTGTACAAGGTTGTACAATTGTGTACAAGGCTGTACAAGTGTGTACAAGGTTGTACAAGTGTGTACAAGGTTGTACAAGTGTGTACAAGGTTGTACAATAGTGTGTCAGGTTGTACAAGTGTGTACAAGGTTGTACAAGTGTGTACAAGGGTGTACAATCGTGTACAAGGATGTACAAGTTTGGACAAGTTTGTACAAGTTTGTACAAGGTTGTACAAGTGTGTACAAGGATGTACAAGTTTGTACAAGGGAGTACAAGTTTGTACAAGATTGTACAAGTGTGTACTGGGTTGTACAAGTGTGTACAAGATTGTATAAGTTTGTACAAGGTTGTACAAGTGTGTACAAGGGTGTACAAGTGTGTACAAATGTGTACAAGTTTTACAAGGTTGTACAAGTGTGTACAAGGTTGTACAAGTTGTGTACAAGGTTGTACATGTGTGTACAAGGGTGTACAAGTTTTTACAAGGCTGTACAAGTGTGTACAAGGTTGTACAAGGTTGTACAAGGCTGTACAAGTGTGTACAAGGTTGTACAAGGTTGTACAAGTGTGTACAAGGGTGTACAAGTTTTTACAAGGTTGTACAAGTGTGTACAAGGTTGTACAAGTGTGTACAAAGTTGTACAAGTGTGTACAAGGTTGTACAATTGTGTACAAGGCTGTACAAGTGTGTACAAGGTTGTACAAGTGTGTACAAGGCTGTACAATTGTGTACAAGGTTGTACAAGTGTGTACAAGGTTGTACAAGTGTGTACAAGGTTGTACAATTGTGTACAAGGCTGTACAAGTGTGTTCAAGGTTGTACAAGTGTGTACAAGGTTGTACAAGTGTGTACAAGGGTGTACAATTGTGTACAAGGATGTACAAGTGTGTACAAGGTTGTACAAGTGTGTACAAGGATGTACAAGTTTGTACAAGGGCTGTACAAGTGTGTACGATGTGTAAAAGTTTGTACAAGGGTGTACAAGTTTGTACAAGTGTGTACAAGGTTGTACAATTGTGTACAAGGCTGTACAAGTGTGTACAAGGTTGTACAATTTTGTACAAGGCTGTACAAGTGTGTACAAGGTTGTACAAGTGTGTTCAAGGCTGTACAATTGTGTACAAGGTTGTACAAGTGTGTACAAGGTTGTACAAGTGTGTACAAGGTTGTACAATTGTGTACAAGGCTGTACAAGTGTGTACAAGGTTGTACAAGTGTGTACAAGGTTGTACAAGTGTGTACAAGGTTGTACAATTGTGTACAAGGTTGTACAAGTGTGTACAAGGTTGTACAAGTGTGTACAAGGGTGTACAAGTGTGTACAAGGTTGTACAAGTGTGTACAAGCTTTTACAAGTGTGTACAAGGGTGTACAAGTGTGTACAAGTTTGTACAAGTTTGTACAAGGTTGTACAAAAGTGTACAAGGTTATACAATTGTGTACAAGGTTGTACAAGTGTGTACAAGGTTGTACAAGTGTGTACAAGCTTTTACAAGTGTGTACAAGGGTGTACAAGTGTGTACAAGTTTGTACAAGTTTGTACAAGGTTGTACAAGTGTGTACAAGGTTGTACAAGTGTGTACAAGGTTGTACAAGTGTGTACAAGGTTGTACAAGTGTGTACAAGGTTGTACAAGTGTGTACAAGGTTGTACAAGTGTGTACAAGTTTTTAAATTGTGTACATGGGTGTACAATTGTGTACAAGGCTGTACAAGTGTGTACAAGGTTGTACAAGTGTGTACAAGGTTGTAACAGGGGGTACAAGGTTGTACAAGTGTGTACAAGGTTGTACAAGTGTGTACAAGGGTGAACAGGTTTGTACAATGTTGTACAAGTGTGTACAAGTTTGTACAAGGTTGTACAAGTGTGTACAAGGGTGTACAAGTGTGTACAAGGGTGCACAAGTGTGTACAAGGGTGTACAATCGTGTACAAGCTTGTACAAGTGTGTACAAGGGTGTACAGGTTTGTACAAGGTTGTACAAGTGTGTACAAGGGTGTACAAATGTGTACAAGGATGAAAAGGTAGTACAAGTGTGTACAAGTTTGTACAAGGTTGTACAAGTGTGTACAAGGTTGTACAAGTGTGTACAAGGTTGTACAAGTGTGTACAACTTGTACAAGTGTGTACAAGCTTGTACAAGTGTGTACAAGGTTGTACAAGTGTGTACAAGGTTGTACAAGTGTGTACAAGGTTGTACAAGTTTGTACAAGGTTGTACAAGTGTGTACAAGTTTGTACAAGTGTGTACAAGTTTGTACAAGGTTGTACAAATGTGTACAAGGGTGTACAAAGGTGTACAAGGGTGCACAAGTTTGAACAAGGGTGTACAAGTGTGTACAAGCTTGTACAAGTGTGTACAAGCTTGTACAAGTGTGTACAAGCTTGTACAAGTGTGTACAAGGGTGTACAGGTTTGTACAAGGTTGTACAAGTGTGTACAAGGGTGTACAAGTATGTACAATAATGTACAAGTTTGTACAAGTGTGTACAAGTTTGTAAAAGGTTGTACAAGTGTGTACAAGGGTGTACAAGTGTGTACAAGGTTGTACAAGTGTGTACAAGCTTGTACAAGTGTGTACAAGGGTGTACAAGTGTGTACAAGGTTGTACAAGTTTTTACATGGTTGTACAAGTGTGTACAAGGTTGTACAAGTGTGTACAAGGTTGTACAAGTGTGTACAAGGTTGTACAAAAGTGTACAAGGTTGTACAAGTGTGTACAAGGTTGTACAAGTGTGTACAAGGTTGTAAAAGTGTGTACAAGGTTGTACAAGTGTGTAAAAGGTTGTACAAGTGTGTACAAGGTTGTACAAGTGTGTACAAGGTTGTACAAGTGTGTACAAGGTTGTACAAGTGTGTACAAGGTTGTACAAGTGTGTACAAGGTTGTACAAGTGTGTACAAGGGTGTACAAGTGTGTACAAGGTTGTACAAGTGTGTACAAGGCTGTACTATTGTGTACAAGGTTGTACAAGTGTGTACAAGGTTGTACAAGTGTGTACAAGGTTGTACAATTGTGTACAAGGCTGTACAAGTGTGTTCAAGGTTGTAATAGTGTGTACAAGGTTGTACAAGTGTGTACAAGGGTGTACAATTGTGTACAAGGATGTACAAGTGTGTACAAGGTTGTACAAGTGTGTACAAGGATGTACAAGTTTGTACAAGGGCTGTACAAGTGTGTACGATGTGTAAAAGTTTGTACAAGGGTGTACAAGTTTGTACAAGTGTGTACAAGGTTGTACAATTGTGTACAAGGCTGTACAAGTGTGTACAAGGTTGTACAATTTTGTACAAGGCTGTACAAGTGTGTACAAGGATGTACAAGTGTGTACAAGGCTGTACAATTGTGTACAAGGTTGTACAAGTGTGTACAAGGTTGTACAAGTGTGTACAAGGTTGTACAATTGTGTACAAGGCTGTACAAGTGTGTACAAGGTTGTACAAGTGTGTACAAGGTTGTACAAGTGTGTACAAGGTTGTACAATTGTGTACAAGGTTGTACAAGTGTGTACAAGGTTGTACAAGTGTGTACAAGGTTGTACAAGTGTGTACAAGGTTGTACAAGTGTGTACAAGCTTTTACAAGTGTGTACAAGGGTGTACAAGTGTGTACAAGTTTGTACAAGTTTGTACAAGGTTGTACAAAAGTGTACAAGGTTATACAATTGTGTACAAGGTTGTACAAGTGTGTACAAGGTTGTACAAGTGTGTACAAGCTTTTACAAGTGTGTACAAGGGTGTACAAGTGTGTACAAGTTTGTACAAGTTTGTACAAGGTTGTACAAGTGTGTACAAGGTTGTACAAGTGTGTACAAGGTTGTACAAGTGTGTACAAGGTTGTACAAGTGTGTACAAGTTTTTAAATTGTGTACATGGGTGTACAATTGTGTACAAGGCTGTACAAGTGTGTACAAGGTTGTACAAGTGTGTACAAGGTTGTAACAGGGGGTACAAGGTTGTACAAGTGTGTACAAGGTTGTACAAGTGTGTACAAGGGTGTACAGGTTTGTACAATGTTGTACAACTTGTACAACCTTGTTAAAACTTGTACACCCTTGTACACACTTGTACAACCTTGTACACACTTGTACACCCTTGTACACACTTGTACAACCTTGTACACACTTGTACAACCTTGTACACAATTGTACAACCTTGTACACACTTGTACAACCTTGTACACACTTGTACAACCTTGTACACACTTGTACAGCCTTGTACACAATTGTACAACCTTGTACACACTTGTACAACCTTGTACACACTTGTACAACCTTGTACACAATTGTACAGCCTTGAACACACTTGTACAACCTTGTACACACTTGTACAGCCTTGTACAAAATTGTACAACCTTGTACACACTTGTACAGCCTTGTACACAATTGTACAACCTTGTACACACTTGTACAAACTTGTACACCCTTGTACAAACTTTTACACATCGTACACACTTGTACAGCCCTTGTACAAACTTGTACATCCTTGTACACACTTGTACAACCTTGTACACACTTGTACATCCTTGTACACAATTGTACACCCTTGTACACACTTGTACAACCTTGTACACACTTGTACAACCTTGAACACACTTGTACAGCCTTGTACACAATTGTACAACCTTGTACACACTTGTACAACCTTGTACACACTTGTACAACCTTGTACACAATTGTACAGCCTTGTACACACTTGTACAACCTTGTACACACTTGAACAGCCTTGTACACAATTGTACAACCTTGTACACACTTGTACAACCTTGTACACACTTGTACAACCTTGTACACACTTGTACAACCTTGTAAAAACTTGTACACCCTTGTACACACTTGTACAACCTTGTACAACCTTGTACACACTTGTACAGCCTTGTACAACCTTGTACAACCTTGTACACACTTGTACAGCCTTGTAAAAACTTGTACACCCTTGTACACACATGTACAACCTTGTACACAACTTGTACAACCTTGTACACACTTGTACAACCTTGTAAAACTTGTACACATTTGTACACACTTGTACACCCTTGTACACACTTGTACAACCTTGTACAAACTTATACAATCTTGTACATACTTGTACAACCCAGTACACACTTGTACAATCTTGTACAAACTTGTACTCCCTTGTACAAACTTGTACATCCTTGTACACACTTGTACAACCTTGTACAAACTTGTACAAACTTGTCCAAACTTGTACATCCTTGCACACGATTGTACACCCTTGTACACACTTGTACAACCTTGTACACACTTGTACAACCTGACACACTATTGTACAACCTTGTACACACTTGTACAACCTTGTACACACTTGTACAACCTTGTACACACTTGTACAGCCTTGTACACAATTGTACAACCTTGTACACACTTGTACAACCTTTTTTACACTTGTACAACCTTGTACACAATTGTACAGCCTTGTACACAATTGTACAACCTTGTACACACTTGTACAGCCTTGTACAAAATTGTACAGCCTTGTACACATTTGTACAACCTTGTACACACTTGTACAACCTTGTACACCCTTGTACAAACTTTTACACATCGTACACACTTGTACACCCTTGTACAAACTTGTACATCCTTGTACACACTTGTACAACCTTGTACACACTTGTACAACCTTGTACACACTTGTACAGCCTTGTACACAATTGTACACCCTTGTACACAGTTGTACAGCCTTGTAATCAATTGTACAACCTTGTACACACTTGTACAACCTTGTACACCCTTGTACACACTTTTACTTATCGTACACACTTGTACACCCTTGTACAAACTTGTACATCCTTGTACACACTTGTACAACCTTGTACAAATTTGTACAAACTTGTACATCCTTGTACACGATTTTACACCCTTGTACACACTTGTACAACCTTGTAAAAACTTGTACAACCTTGTACACACTTGTACACCCTTGTACACACTTGTACAACCTTGTACACACTTGTACAACCTTGTACACACTTGTACAACCTTGTACACACTTGTACAACCTTGTACACACTTGTACAACCTTGTACACACTTGTACAACCTTGTACACACTTGTACAACCTTGTACACACTTGTACAACCTTGTACACACTTGTACAACCTTGTACACACTTGTACAACCTTGTACACACTTGTACAACCTTGTACACACTTGTACAACCTTGTACACACTTGTACAACCTTGTACACACTTGTACAACCTTGTACACACTTGTACAACCATGTAAAAACTTGTACAACCTTGTACACACTTGTACACCCTTGTACACACTTGTACAAGCTTGTACACACTTGTACAACCTTGTACACACTTGTACACCCTTGTACACACTTGTACAACCTTGTACAAACCTGTACACCCTTGTACACACTTGTACAAGCTTGTACACACTTGTACAAGCTTGTACACACTTGTACACCTTTGTTCAAACTTGTGCACCCTTGTACACTTTTGTACACCCTTGTACACATTTGTACAACCTTGTACAAACTTGTACACACTTGTACAAACTTGTACACACTTGTACAAACTTGTACACACTTGTACAACCTTGTACAAACTTGTACAACCTTGTACACACTTGTACAAGCTTGTACACACTTGTACAAGTTGTACACACTTGTACAAGTTGTACACACTTGTACAACCTTGTACACACTTGTACAACCTTGTACACACTTGTACAACCTTGTACACAATTGTAAAACCTTGTACACACTTGTACAACCTTGTACAAACTTGTACACACTTGTACAAACTTTTACATCCTTGTACACATTTGTACACCCTTGTACACACTTGTACAACCTTGTACAACCTTGTACAAACCTGTACACCCTTGTACACACTTGTACAAGCTTGTACACGATTGTACACCCTTGTACACACTTGTGCACCCTTGTACAAACTTGTACATCCTTGTACACACTTGAACAACCTTGTACACACTTGTACAACATGATACACACTTGTACAACCTTGTACACACTTGTACAACCTTGTACACACTTGTACAACCTTGTACACACTTGTACAGCCTTGTACACAATTGTACAACCTTGTACACACTTGTACAACCTGATACACACTTGTACAACCTTGTACACACTTGTACAACCTTGTACACACTTGTACAACCTTGTACACACTTGTACAACCTTGTACACACTTGTACAACCTTGTACACACTTGTACAGCCTTGTACACAATTGTACAACCTTGTACACACTTGTACAACCTTGTACAAACTTGTACACACTTGTACAAACTTTTACATCCTTGTACACATTTGTACACCCTTGTACACACTTGTACAACCTTGTACAACCTTGTACAAACCTGTACACCCTTGTACACACTTGTACAAGCTTGTACACGATTGTACACCCTTGTACACACTTGTGCACCCTTGTACAAACTTGTACATCCTTGTACACACTTGTACAACCTTGTACAAACTTGTACAAACTTGTACTAACTTTTACAAACTTGTACATCCTTGTACACGATTGTACACCCTTGTACACATTTGTACAACCTTGTACACACTTGTACAACCTGATACACAATTGTACAACCTTGTACACACTTGTACAACCTTGTACACACTTGTACAGCCTTGTACACAATTGTACAACCTTGTACACACTTGTACAGCCTTGTACACACTTGTACAGCCTTGTACAAAATTGTACAGCCTTGTACACAATTGTACAACCTTGTACACACTTGTACAACCTTGTTCACCCTTGTACAAACTTTTACACATCGTACACACTTGTACACCCTTGTACAAACTTGTACATCCTTGTACACACTTGTACAACCTTGTACACACTTGTACAACCTTGTACACCCTTGTACACACTTGTAAAAGCTTGTACACACTTGTACAACCTTGTACACACTTGTACAACCTTGTACACACTTGTACAACCTTGTACACACTTGTACAACCTTGTACACAATTGTACAACCTTGTACACACTTGTACAACCTTGTACACACTTGTACAACCTTGTACACACTTGTACAGCCTTGTACACAATTGTACAACCTTGTACACACTTGTACAACCTTGTACACACTTGTACAACCTTGTACACAATTGTACAGCCTTGTACACACTTGTACATCCTTGTACACACTTGTACAGCCTTGTACAAAATTGTACAACCTTGTACACACTTGTACAGCCTTGTACACAATTGTACAACCTTGTACACACTTGTACAAACTTGTACACCCTTGTACAAACTTTTACACATCGTACACACTTGTACAGCCCTTGTACAAACTTGTACATCCTTGTACACACTTGTACAACCTTGTACACACTTGTACATCCTTGTACACAATTGTACACCCTTGTACACACTTGTACAACCTTGTACACACTATTACAACCTTGAACACACTTGTACAGCCTTGTACACAATTGTACAACCTTGTACACACTTGTACAACCTTGTACACACTTGTACAACCTTGTACACAATAGTACAGCCTTGTACACACTTGTACAACCTTGTACACACTTGTACAGCCTTGTACACAATTGTACAACCTTGTACACACTTGTACAACCTTGTACACACTTGTACAGCCTTGTACACAATTGTAAAACCTTGTACACACTTGTACAACCTTGTACACCCTTGTACACACTTTTACTTATCGTACACACTTGTACACCCTTGTACAAACTTGTACATCCTTGTACACACTTGTACAACCTTGTACAAACTTGTACAAACTTGTACATCCTTGTACACGATTTTACACCCTTGTACACACTTGTACAACCTTGTAAAAACTTGTACAACCTTTTACACACTTGTACACCCTTGTACACACTTGTACAACCTTGTACACAGTTGTACAACCTTGTACACACTTGTACAACCTTGTACACACTTGTACAACCTTGTACACACTTGTACAACCTTGTACACACTTGTACAACCTTTTACACACTTGTACAACCTTGTACACACTTGTACAACCTTGTACACACTTGTACAACCTTTTACACACTTGTACAACCTTGTACACACTTGTACAACCTTGTACACACTTGTACAACCTTGTACACACTTGTACAACCTTGTACACACTTGTACAACCTTGTACACACTTGTACAAACTTGTACACACTTGTACAAACTTGTACATTATTGTACATACTTGTACACCCTTGTACACACTTGTACAACCTTGTACAAACCTGTACACCCTTGTACACACTTGTACAAGCTTGTACACACTTGTACAAGCTTGTACACACTTGTACACCCTTGTTCAAACTTGTGCACCCTTGTACACCTTTGTACACCCTTGTACACATTTGTACAACCTTGTACAAACTTGTACACACTTGTACAAACTTGTACACACTTGTACAACCTTGTACAAACTTGTACAACCTTGTACACACTTGTACAACCTTGTACACACTTGTACAAGCTTGTACACACTTGTACAAGTTGTACACACTTGTACAACCTTGTACACACTTGTACAACCTTGTACACACTTGTACAACCTTGTACAAACTTGTACACACTTGTACAACCTTTTCATCCTTGTACACATTTGTACACCCTTGTACACACTTGTACAACCTTGTACAAACCTGTACACCCTTGTACACACTTGTACAAGCTTGTACACGATTGTACACCCTTGTACACACTTGTGCACCCTTGTACACACTTGTACACCCTTGTACACACTTGTACAACCTTGTACAAACTTGTACACACTTGTACAACATTGTACAAACCTGTTCACCCTTGTACACACTTGTACAACCTTGTACACACTTGTACAACCTTGTACCCCCTGTTACAACCTTGTACACACTTGTACAACCTTGTACACACTTGTACAGCCTTGTACACAATTGTACACCCATGTACACAATTTAAAAACTTGTACACACTTGTACAACCTTGTACACACTTGTACAACCTTGTACACACTTGTACAACCTTGTACACACTTGTACAACCTTGTACACACTTGTACAACCTTGTACAAACTTGTACAAACTTGTACACACTTGTACACCCTTGTACACACTTGTAAAAGCTTGTACACACTTGTACAACCTTGTACACACTTGTACAACCTTGTACACAATTGTATAACCTTGTACACTTTTGTACAACCTTGTACAAACTTGTACAAACTTGTACACACTTGTACACCCTTGTACACACTTGTAAAAGCTTGTACACACTTGTACAACCTTGTACAAACTTGTACACCCTTGTACACACTTGTACAACCTTGTACACACTTGTACAACCTTGTACACAATTGTACAACCTTGTACACACTTGTACAACCTTGTACACACTTGTACAACCTTGTACACACTTGTACAGCCTTGTACACAATTGTACAACCTTGTACACACTTGTACAACCTTGTACACACTTGTACAACCTTGTACACAATTGTACAGCCTTGAACACACTTGTACAACCTTGTACACACTTGTACAGCCTTGTACAAAATTGTACAACCTTGTACACACTTGTACAGCCTTGTACACAATTGTACAACCTTGTACACACTTGTACAAACTTGTACACCCTTGTACAAACTTTTACACATCGTACACACTTGTACAGCCCTTGTACAAACTTGTACATCCTTGTACACACTTGTACAACCTTGTACACACTTGTACATCCTTGTACACAATTGTACACCCTTGTACACACTTGTACAACCTTGTACACACTAGTACAACCTTGAACACACTTGTACAGCCTTGTACACAATTGTACAACCTTGTACACACTTGTACAACCTTGTACACACTTGTACAACCTTGTACACAATTGTACAGCCTTGTACACACTTGTACAACCTTGTACACACTTGTACAGCCTTGTACACAATTGTACAACCTTGTACACGCTTGTACAACCTTGTACACGCTTGTACAACCTTGTACACACTTGTACAACCTTGTAAAAACTTGTACACCCTTGTACACACTTGTACAACCTTGTACAACCTTGTACACCCTTGTACAGCCTTGTACAACCTTGTACAACCTTGTACACACTTGTACAGCCTTGTAAAAACTTGTACACCCTTGTACACACATGTACAACCTTGTACACAACTTGTACAACCTTGTACACACTTGTACAACCTTGTAAAACTTGTACACATTTGTACACACTTGTACACCCTTGTACACACTTGTACAACCTTGTACAAACTTATACAATCTTGTACACACTTGTACAAACCAGTACACACTTGTAAAATCTTGTACAAACTTGTACTCCCTTGTACAAACTTGTACATCCTTGTACACACTTGTACAACCTTGTACAAACTTGTACAAACTTGTCCAAACTTGTACATCCTTGTACACGATTGTACACCCTTGTACACACTTGTACAACCTTGTACACACTTGTACAACCTGACACACTATTGTACAACCTTGTACACACTTGTACAACCTTGTACACACTTGTACAACCTTGTACACACTTGTACAGCCTTGTACACAATTGTACAACCTTGTACACACTTGTACAACCTTTTTTACACTTGTACAACCTTGTACACAATTGTACAGCCTTGTACACAATTGTACAACCTTGTACACACTTGTACAGCCTTGTACAAAATTGTACAGCCTTGTACACATTTGTACAACCTTGTACACACTTGTACAACCTTGTACACCCTTGTACAAACTTTTACACATCGTACACACTTGTACACCCTTGTACAAACTTGTACATCATTGTACACACTTGTACAACCTTGTACACACTTGTACAACCTTGTACACACTTGTACAGCCTTGTACACAATTGTACAACCTTGTACACAGTTGTACAGCCTTGTAATCAATTGTACAACCTTGTACACACTTGTACAACCTTGTACACCCTTGTACACACTTTTACTTATCGTACACACTTGTACACCCTTGTACAAACTTGTACATCCTTGTACACACTTGTACAACCTTGTACAAACTTGTACAAACTTGTACATCCTTGTACACGATTTTACACCCTTGTACACACTTGTACAACCTTGTAAAAACTTGTACAACCTTGTACACACTTGTACACCCTTGTACACACTTGTACAACCTTGTACACACTTGTACAACCTTGTACACACTTGTACAACCTTGTACACACTTGTACAACCTTGTACACACTTGTACAACCTTGTACACACTTGTACAACCTTGTACACACTTGTACAACCTTGTACACACTTGTACAACCTTGTACACACTTGTACAACCTTGTACACACTTGTACAACCTTGTACACACTTGTACAACCTTGTACACACTTGTACAACCTTGTACACACTTGTACAACCTTGTACACACTTGTACAACCTTGTACACACTTGTACAACCTTGTACACACTTGTACAACCTTGTACACACTTGTACAACCATGTAAAAACTTGTACAACCTTGTACACACTTGTACACCCTTGTCCACACTTGTACAAGCTTGTACACACTTGTACAACCTTGTACACACTTGTACACCCTTGTACACACTTGTACAACCTTGTACAAACCTGTACACCCTTGTACACACTTGTACAAGCTTGTACACACTTGTACAACCTTGTACACACTTGTACAACCTTGTACACAATTGTATAACCTTGTACACTTTTGTACAACCTTGTACAAACTTGTACAAACTTGTACACACTTGTACACCCTTGTACACACTTGTAAAAGCTTGTACACACTTGTACACACTTGTACAAGCTTGTACACACTTGTACAAGTTGTACACACTTGTACAAGTTGTACACACTTGTACAAGTTGTACACACTTGTACAACCTTGTACACACTTGTACAACCTTGTACACACTTGTACAACCTTGTACACAATTGTAAAACCTTGTACACACTTGTACAACCTTGTACAAACTTGTACACACTTGTACAAACTTTTACATCCTTGTACACATTTGTACACCCTTGTACACACTTGTACAACCTTGTACAACCTTGTACAAACCTGTACACCCTTGTACACACTTGTACAAGCTTGTACACGATTGTACACCCTTGTACACACTTGTGCACCCTTGTACAAACTTGTACATCCTTGTACACACTTGTACAACCTTGTACAAACTTGTACAAACTTGTACAAACTTTTACAAACTTGTACATCCTTGTACACGATTGTACACCCTTGTACACACTTGTACAACCTTGTACACACTTGTACAACCTGATACACACTTGTACAACCTTGTACACACTTGTACAACCTTGTACACACTTGTACAACCTTGTACACACTTGTACAGCCTTGTACACAATTGTACAACCTTGTACACACTTGTACAACCTTGTACAAACTTGTACACACTTGTACAAACTTTTACATCCTTGTACACCTTTGTACACCCTTGTACACACTTGTACAACCTTGTACAACCTTGTACAAACCTGTACACCCTTGTACACACTTGTACAAGCTTGTACACGATTGTACACCCTTGTACACACTTGTGCACCCTTGTACAAACTTGTACATCCTTGTACACACTTGTACAACCTTGTACAAACTTGTACAAACTTGTACAAACTTTTACAAACTTGTACATCCTTGTACACGATTGTACACCCTTGTACACATTTGTACAACCTTGTACACACTTGTACAACCTGATACACAATTGTACAACCTTGTACACACTTGTACAACCTTGTACACACTTGTACAGCCTTGTACACAATTGTACAACCTTGTACACACTTGTACAGCCTTGTACACACTTGTACAGCCTTGTACAAAATTGTACAGCCTTGTACACAATTGTACAACCTTGTACACACTTGTACAACCTTGTACACCCTTGTACAAACTTTTACACATCGTACACACTTGTACACCCTTGTACAAACTTGTACATCCTTGTACACACTTGTACAACCTTGTACACACTTGTACAACCTTGTACACACTTGTACAGCCTTGTACACAATTGTACAACCTTGTACACAGTTGTACAGCCTTGTACACAATTGTACAACCTTGTACACACTTGTACAACCTTGTACACCCTTGTACACACTTTTACTTATCGTACACACTTGTACACCCTTGTACAAACTTGTACATCCTTGTACACACTTGTACAACCTTGTACAAACTTGTACAAACTTGAACATCCTTGTACACGATTTTACACCCTTGTTCACACTTGTACAAACTTGTAAAAACTTGTACAACCTTGTACACACTTGTACACCCTTGTACACACTTGTACACCCTTGTACACACTTGTACAACCTTGTACACACTTGTACAACCTTGTACACACTTGTACAACCTTGTACACACTTGTACAACCTTGTACACACTTGTACAACCTTGTACACACTTGTACAACCTTGTACACACTTGTACAACCTTGTACACACTTGTACAACCTTGTACACACTTGTACAACCTTTACACACTTGTACAACCTTGTACACACTTGTACAACCTTGTACACACTTGTACAACCTTGTACACACTTGTACAACCATGTAAAAACTTGTACAACCTTGTACACACTTGTACACCCTTGTACACACTTGTACAAGCTTGTACACACTTGTACAACCTTGTACACACTTGTACACCCTTGTACACACTTGTACAACCTTGTACAAACCTGTACACCCTTGTACACACTTGTACAAGCTTGTACACACTTGTACAAGCTTGTACACACTTGTACACCTTTGTTCAAACTTGTGCACCCTTGTACACTTTTGTACACCCTTGTACACATTTGTACAACCTTGTACAAACTTGTACACACTTGTACAAACTTGTACACACTTGTACAACCTTGTACAAACTTGTACAACCTTGTACACACTTGTACAAGCTTGTACACACTTGTACAAGTTGTACACACTTGTACAACCTTGTACACACTTGTACAACCTTGTACACACTTGTACAACCTTGTACACACTTGTACAACCTTGTACACAATTGTAAAACCTTGTACACACTTGTACAACCTTGTACAAACTTGTACACACTTGTACAAACTTTTACATCCTTGTACACATTTGTACACCCTTGTACACACTTGTACAACCTTGTACAAACCTGTACACCCTTGTACACACTTGTACAAGCTTGTACACGATTGTACACCCTTGTACACACTTGTGCACCCTTGTACAAACTTGTACATCCTTGTACACACTTGTACAACCTTGTACAAACTTGTACAAACTTGTACAAACTTTTACAAACTTGTACATCCTTGTACACGATTGTACACCCTTGTACACACTTGTACAACCTTGTACACACTTGTACAACCTGATACACAATTGTACAACCTTGTACACACTTGTACAACCTTGTACACACTTGTACAACCTTGTACACACTTGTACAACCTTGTACACACTTGTACAACCTTGTACACACTTGTACAGCCTTGTACACAATTGTACAACCTTGTACACACTTGTACAACCTTGTACACACTTGTACAACCTTGTACACAATTGTACAGCCTTGTACACACTTGTACAACCTTGTACACACTTGTACAGCCTTGTACAAAATTGTACAACCTTGTACACACTTGTACAGCCTTGTACACAATTGTACAACCTTGTACACACTTGTACAACCTTGTACACCCTTGTACAAACTTTTACACATCGTACACACTTGTACACCCTTGTACAAACTTGTACATCATTGTACACACTTGTACAACCTTGTACACACTTGTACAATCTTGTACACACTTGTACAGCCTTGTACACAATTGTACATCCTTGTACACACTTGTACAGCCTTGTACACAATTGTACAACCTTGTACACACTTGTACAACCTTGTACACCCTTGTACACACTTTTACTTATCGTACACACTTGTACACCCTTGTACAAACTTGTACATCCTTGTACACACTTGTACAACCTTGTACAAACTTGTACAAACTTGTACATCCTTGTACACGATTTTACCGCCTTGTACACACTTGTACAACCTTGTACAAACCTGTACACCCTTGTACACACTTGTACAAGCTTGTACACGATTGTACACCCTTGTACACACTTGTGCACCCTTGTACAAACTTGTACATCCTTGTACACACTTGTACAACCTTGTACAAACTTGTACAAACTTGTACAAACTTTTACAAACTTGTACATCCTTGTACACGATTGTACACCCTTGTACACACTTGTACAACCTTGTACACACTTGTACAACCTGATACACAATTGTACAACCTTGTACACACTTGTACAACCTTGTACACACTTGTACAACCTTGTACACACTTGTACAACCTTGTACACACTTGTACAACCTTGTACACACTTGTACAGCCTTGTACACAATTGTACAACCTTGTACACACTTGTACAACCTTGTACACACTTGTACAACCTTGTACACAATTGTACAGCCTTGTACACACTTGTACAACCTTGTACACACTTGTACAGCCTTGTACAAAATTGTACAACCTTGTACACACTTGTACAGCCTTGTACACAATTGTACAACCTTGTACACACTTGTACAACCTTGTACACCCTTGTACAAACTTTTACACATCGTACACACTTGTACACCCTTGTACAAACTTGTACATCATTGTACACACTTGTACAACCTTGTACACACTTGTACAATCTTGTACACACTTGTACAGCCTTGTACACAATTGTACATCCTTGTACACACTTGTACAGCCTTGTACACAATTGTACAACCTTGTACACACTTGTACAACCTTGTACACCCTTGTACACACTTTTACTTATCGTACACACTTGTACACCCTTGTACAAACTTGTACATCCTTGTACACACTTGTACAACCTTGTACAAACTTGTACAAACTTGTACATCCTTGTACACGATTTTACCGCCTTGTACACACTTGTACAACCTTGTAAAAACTTGTACAACCTTGTACACACTTGTACACCCTTGTACACACTTGTACAAGCTTGTACACACTTGTACAACCTTGTACACACTTGTACACCCTTGTACACACATGTACAACCTTGTACACAACTTGTACAACCTTGTACACACTTGTACAACCTTGTAAAACTTGTACACCCTTGTACAAACTTGTACACCCCTGTACACACTTGTACACATTTGTACACACTTGTACACCCTTGTACACACTTGTACAACCTTGTACAACCTTATACAATCTTGTACACACTTGTACAACCCAGTACACAACTTGTACAACCTTGTACACACTTGAACAACCTTGTAAAACTTGTACACCCTTGTACAAACGTGTACACCCCTGTACACACTTGTACACATTTATACACACTTGTAAACCCTTGTACACACTTGTACAACCTTGTACAAACTTATACAATCTTGTACACACTTGTACAACCCAGTACACACTTGTACAATCTTGTACAAACTTGTACATCCTTGTACACGATTGTACACCCTTGTACACACTTGTACAACCTTGTACACACTTGTACAACCTTGTACACAATTGTACAACCTTGTACACACTTGTACAACCTTGTACACACTTGCACAACTTTGTACACACTTGTACAGTCTTGTACACAATTGTACAACCTTGTACACACTTGTACAACCTTGTACACACTTGTACAACCTTGTACACAATTGTACAGCCTTGTACACACTTGTACAACCTTGTACACACTTGTACAGCCTTGTACACAATTGTACAACCTTGTACACACTTGTACAACCTTGTACACACTTGTACAACCTTGTACACACTTGTACAACCTTGTACACAATTGTACAGCCTTGTACACACTTGTACAACCTTGTACACACTTGTACAACCTTGTTAAAACTTGTACACCCTTGTACACACTTGTACAACCTTGTACAACCTTGTACACACTTGTACAGCCTTGTACACAATTGTACAACCTTGTACACACTTGTACAACCTTGTACACAATTGTGAAACCTCGTACACACTTGTACAACCTTGTACACACTTGAACAACCTTGTACACACTTGTACAACCTTGTACACACTTGTACAACCTTGTACACACTTGTACAACCTTGTACACACTTGTACAACCTTGTACACACTTGTACAACCTTTTACACACTTGTACAGCCTTGTACACAATTGTACAACCTTGTACACACTTGTACAGCCTTGTACACAATTGTACAACCTTGTACACACTTGTACAACCTTGTACACACTTGTACAACCTTGTACACACTTGTACAACCTTGTACACAATTGTAGAGCCCTGTACACACTTGTACAACCTTGCACACACTTGTACAGCCTTGTACAAAATTGTACAACCTTGTACACACTTGTACAAACTTGTACACAATTGTACAACCTTGTACACACTTGTACAAACTTGTACACCCTTGTACAAACATTTACACTTCGTACACACTTGTACAGCCCTTGTACAAACTTGTACATCCTTGTACACACTTGTACAACCTTGTACACACTTGTACATCCTTGTACACAATTGTACACCCTTGTACACACTTGTACAACCTTGTACACACTTGTACAACCTTGAACACACTTGTACAGCCTTGTACACAATTGTACAACCTTGTACACACTTGTACAACCTTGTACACACTTGTACAACCTTGTACACAATTGTACAGCCTTGTACACACTTGTACAACCTTGTACACACTTGTACAGCCTTGTACACAATTGTACAACCTTGTACACACTTGTACAACCTTGTACACACTTGTACAACCTTGTACACACTTGTACAAGCTTGTACACACTTGTACAAGTTGTACACACTTGTACAACCTTGTACACACTTGTACAACCTTGTACACACTTGTACAACCTTGTACACAATTGTAAAACCTTGTACACACTTGTACAACCTTGTACAAACTTGTACACAATTGTACAAACTTTTACATCCTTGTACACATTTGTACACCCTTGTACACACTTGTACAACCTTGTACAACCTTGTACAAACCTGTACACCCTTGTACACACTTGTACAAGCTTGTACACGATTGTACACCCTTATACACACTTGTGCACCCTTGTACAAACTTGTACATCCTTGTACACACTTGTACAACCTTGTACAAACTTGTACAAACTTGTACAAACTTTTACAAACTTGTACATCCTTGTACACGATTGTACACCCTTGTACACACTTGTACAACCTTGTACACACTTGTACAACCTGATACACAATTGTACAACCTTGTACACACTTGTACAACCTTGTACACACTTGTACAACCTTGTACACACTTGTACAACCTTGTACACACTTGTACAACCTTGTACACACTTGTACAGCCTTGTACACAATTGTACAACCTTGTACACACTTGTACAACCTTGTACACACTTGTACAACCTTGTACACAATTGTACAGCCTTGTACACACTTGTACAACCTTGTACACAATTGTACAGCCTTGTACAAAATTGTACAACCTTGTACACACTTGTACAGCCTTGTACACAATTGTACAACCTTGTACACACTTGTACAACCTTGTACACCCTTGTACAAACTTTTACACATCGTACACACTTGTACACCCTTGTACAAACTTGTACATCCTTGTACACACTTGTACAACCTTGTACACACTTGTACAATCTTGTACACACTTGTACAGCCTTGTACACAATTGTACAACCTTGTACACACTTGTACAGCCTTGTACACAATTGTACAACCTTGTACACACTTGTACAACCTTGTACACCCTTGTACACACTTTTACTCATCGTACACACTTGTACACCCTTGTACAAACTTGTACATCCTTGTACACACTTGTACAACCTTGTACAAACTTGAACAAACTTGTACATCCTTGTACACGATTTTACCGCCTTGTACACACTTGTACAACCTTGTAAAAACTTGTACAACCTTGTACACACTTGTACACCCTTGTACACACTTGTACACCCTTGTACACACTTGTACAAGCTTGTACACACTTGTACAACCTTGTACACACTTGTACACCCTTGTACACACATGTACAACCTTGTACACAACTTGTACAACCTTGTACACACTTGTACAACCTTGTAAAACTTGTACACCCTTGTACAAACTTGTACACCCCTGTACACACTTGTACACATTTGTACACACTTGTACACCCTTGTACACACTTGTACAACCTTGTACAAACTTATACAATCTTGTACACACTTGTACAACCCAGTACACAACTTGTACAACCTTGTACACACTTGTACAACCTTGTAAAACTTGTACACCCTTGTACAAACTTGTACACCCCTGTACACACTTGTACACATTTGTACACACTTGTACACCCTTGTACACACTTGTTCACCCTTTTACACACTTGTACAACCTTGTACAAACTTATACAATCTTGTACACACTTGTACAACCCAGTACACACTTGTACAATCTTGTACATCCTTGTACACGATTGTACACCCTTGTACACACTTGTACAACCTTGTACACACTTGTACAACCTTGTACACAATTGTACAACCTTGTACACACTTGTACAACCTTGTACACACTTGCACAACTTTGTACACACTTGTACAGTCTTGTACACAATTGTACAACCTTGTACACACTTGTACAACCTTGTACACACTTGTACAACCTTGTACACAATTGTACAGCCTTGTACACACTTGTACAACCTTGTACACACTTGTACAGCCTTGTACACAATTGTACAACCTTGTACACACTTGTACAACCTTGTACACACTTGTACAACCTTGTACACAATTGTACAGCCTTGTACACACTTGTACAACCTTGTACACACTTGTACAACCTTGTACACACTTGTACAACCTTGTTAAAACTTGTACACCCTTGTACACACTTGTACAACCTTGTACAACCTTGTACACACTTGTACAGCCTTGTACACAATTGTACAACCTTGTACACACTTGTACAACCTTGTACACAATTGTGAAACCTCGTACACACTTGTACAACCTTGTACACACTTGAACAACCTTGTACACACTTGTAAAACCTTGTACACACTTGTACAACCTTGTACACAATTGTACAACCTTTTACACACTTGTACAGCCTTGTACACAATTGTACAACCTTGTACACACTTGTACAGCCTTGTACACAATTGTACAACCTTGTACACACTTGTACAACCTTGTACACACTTGTACAACCTTGTACACAATTGTAGAGCCCTGTACACACTTGTACAACCTTGTACACACTTGTACAGCCTTGTACAAAATTGTACAACCTTGTACACACTTGTACAGCCTTGTACACAATTGTACAACCTTGTACACACTTGTACAAACTTGTACACCCTTGTACAAACATTTACACTTCGTACACACTTGTACAGCCCTTGTACAAACTTGTACATCCTTGTACACACTTGTACAACCTTGTACACACTTGTACATCCTTGTACACAATTGTACACCCTTGTACACACTTGTACAACCTTGTACACACTTGTACAACCTTGAACACACTTGTACAGCCTTGTACACAATTGTACAACCTTGTACACACTTGTACAAGCTTGTACACACTTGTACATCCTTGTACACACTTGTACAACCTTGTACACAATTGTACAGCCTTGTACACACTTGTACAACCTTGTACACACTTGTACAGCCTTGTACACAATTGTACAACCTTGTACACACTTGTACAACCTTGTACACACTTGTACAACCTTGTACACAATTGTACAGCCTTGTACACACTTGTACAACCTTGTACACACTTGTACAACCTTATAAAAACTTGTACACAATGTACACACTTGTACAACCTTGTACAACCTTGTACACACTTGTACAGCCTTGTACAACCTTGTACAACCTTGTTTACACTTGTACAGCCTTGTAAAAACTTGTACACCCTTGTACACACATGTACAACCTTGTACACAACTTGTACAACCTTGTACACACTTGTACAACCTTGTAAAACTTGTACACATTTGTACACACTTGTACATCCTTGTACACACTTGTACAACCTTGTACAAACTTATACAATCTTGTACACACTTGTACAACCCAGTACACACTTGTACAATCTTGTACAAACTTGTACTCCCTTGTACAAACTTGTACATGCTTGTACACCCTTGTACAACCTTGTACAAACTTGTACAAACTTGTACAAACTTGTACATCCTTGTACACTATTGTACACCCTTGTACACACTTGTACAACCTTGTACACACTTGTACAACCTGACACACAATTGTACAACCTTGTACACACTTGTACAACCTTGTACACACTTGTACAACCTTGTACACACTTGTACAACCTTGTACACACTTGTACAACCTTGTACACACTTGTACAACCTTGTACACACTTGTACAACCTTGTACACACTTGTACAGCCTTGTACACAATTGTACAACCTTGTACACACTTGTACAACCTTGTACACACTTGTACAACCTTGTACACAATTGTACAGCCTTGTACACAATTGTACAACCTTGTACACACTTGTACAGCCTTGTACACACTTGTACAGCCTTGTACAAAATTGTACAGCCTTGTACACAACTGTACAACCTTGTACACACTTGTACAACCTTGCACACCCTTGTACAAACTTGTACATCCTTGTACACGATTGTACACCCTTGTACAAACTTGTACATCCTTGTACACACTTGTACAACCTGATACACAATTGTACAACCTTGTACACACTTGTACAACCTTGTACACACTTGTACAACCTTGTACACACTTGTACAACCTTGTACACACTTGTACAACCTTGTACACACTTGTACAACCTTGTACACACTTGTACAGCCTTCTACACAATTGTACAACCTTGTACACACTTGTACAACCTTGTACACACTTGTACAACCTTGTACACAATTGTACAGCCTTGTACACACTTGTACAACCTTGTACACACTTGTACAGCCTTGTACAAAATTGTACAACCTTGTAAAAACTTGTACACAATGTACACACTTGTACAACCTTGTACAACCTTGTACACACTTGTACAGCCTTGTACAACCTTGTACAACCTTGTTTACACTTGTACAGCCTTGTAAAAACTTGTACACCCTTGTACACACATGTACAACCTTGTACACAACTTGTACAACCTTGTACACACTTGTACAACCTTGTAAAACTTGTACACATTTGTACACACTTGTACATCCTTGTACACACTTGTACAACCTTGTACAAACTTATACAATCTTGTACACACTTGTACAACCCAGTACACACTTGTACAATCTTGTACAAACTTGTACTCCCTTGTACAAACTTGTACATCCTTGTACACCCTTGTACAACCTTGTACAAACTTGTACAAACTTGTACAAACTTGTACATCCTTGTACACTATTGTACACCCTTGTACACACTTGTACAACCTTGTACACACTTGTACAACCTGACACACAATTGTACAACCTTGTACACACTTGTACAACCTTGTACACACTTGTACAACCTTGTACACACTTGTACAACCTTGTACACACTTGTACAACCTTGTACACACTTGTACAACCTTGTACACACTTGTACAACCTTGTACACACTTGTACAGCCTTGTACACAATTGTACAACCTTGTACACACTTGTACAACCTTGTACACACTTGTACAACCTTGTACACAATTGTACAGCCTTGTACACAATTGTACAACCTTGTACACACTTGTACAGCCTTGTACACACTTGTACAGCCTTGTACAAAATTGTACAGCCTTGTACACAACTGTACAACCTTGTACACACTTGTACAACCTTGCACACCCTTGTACAAACTTGTACATCCTTGTACACGATTGTACACCCTTGTACAAACTTGTACATCCTTGTACACACTTGTACAACCTGATACACAATTGTACAACCTTGTACACACTTGTACAACCTTGTACACACTTGTACAACCTTGTACACACTTGTACAACCTTGTACACACTTGTACAACCTTGTACACACTTGTACAGCCTTCTACACAATTGTACAACCTTGTACACACTTATACAACCTTGTACACACTTGTACAACCTTGTACACAATTGTACAGCCTTGTACACACTTGTACAACCTTGTACACACTTGTACAGCCTTGTACAAAATTGTACAACCTTGTACACACTTGTACAGCCTTGTACACAATTGTACAACCTTGTACACACTTGTACAACCTTGTACACCCTTGTACAAACTTTTACACATCGTACACACTTGTACACCCTTGTACAAACTTGTACATCCTTGTACACACTTGTACAACCTTGTACACACTTGTACAATCTTGTACACACTTGTACAGCCTTGTACACAATTGTACAACCTTGTACACACTTGTACAGCCTTGTACACAATTGTACAACCTTGTACAAACTTGTACAACCTTGTACACCCTTGTACACACTTTTACTTATCGTACACACTTGTACACCCTTGTACAAACTTGTACATCCTTGTACACACTTGTACAACCTTGTACAAACTTGTACAAACTTGTACATCCTTGTACACGATTTTACCGCCTTGTACACACTTGTACAACCTTGTAAAAACTTGTACAACCTTGTACACACTTGTACACCCTTGTACACACTTGTACAAGCTTGTACACACTTGTACAACCTTGTACACACTTGTACACCCTTGTACACACATGTACAACCTTGTACACAACTTGTACAACCTTGTACACACTTGTACAACCTTGTAAAACTTGTACACCCTTGTACAAACTTGTACAACCCTGTACAAACTTGTACACATTTGTACACACTTGTACACCCTTGTACACACTTGTACAACCTTGTACAAACTTATACAATCTTGTACACACTTGTACAACCCAGTACACAACTTGTACAACCTTGTACACACTTGTACAACCTTGTAAAACTTGTACACCCTTGTACAAACTTGTACACCCCTGTACACACTTGTACACATTTGTACACACTTGTACAACCTTGTACACACTTGTACAACCTTGTACAAACTTATACAATCTTGTACACACTTGTACAACCCAGTACACAATTTTACAATCTTGTACAAACTTGTACATCCTTGTACACGATTGTACACCCTTGTACACACTTGTACAACATTGTACACACTTGTACAACCTTGTACACAATTGTACAACCTTGTACACACTTGTACAACCTTGTACACACTTGCACAACTTTGTACACACTTGTACAGTCTTGTACACAATTGTACAACCTTGTACACACTTGTACAACCTTGTACACACTTGTACAACCTTGTACACAATTGTACAGCCTTGTACACACTTTTACAACCTTGTACACACTTGTACAGCCTTGTACACAATTGTACAACCTTGTACACACTTGTACAACCTTGTACACACTTGTACAACCTTTTACACAATTGTACAGCCTTGTACACACTTGTACAACCTTGTACACACTTGTACAACCTTGTTAAAACTTGTACACCCTTGTACACACTTGTACAACCTTGTACAAACTTGTACACACTTGTACAGCCTTGTACACAATTGTACAACCTTGTACACACTTGTACAACCATGTACACAATTGTACAACCTCGTACACACTTGAACAACCTTGTACTTACTTGTACAACCTTGTACACACTTGTACAACCTTGTACACACTTGTACAACCTTGTACACACTTGTACAACCTTTTACACACTTGTACAGCCTTGTACACAATTGTACAACCTTGTACACACTTGTACAGCCTTGTACACAATTGTAGAGCCTTGTACACACTTGTACAACCTTGTACACACTTGTACAGCCTTGTACAAAATTGTACAACCTTGTACACACTTGTACAGCCTTGTACACAATTGTACAACCTTGTACACACTTTTACAAACTTGTACACCCTTGTACAAACTTTTACACTTCGTACACACTTGTACAGCTCTTGTACAAACTTGTACATCCTTGTACACACTTGTACAACCTTGTACACACTTGTACATCCTTGTACACAATTGTACACCCTTGTACACACTTGTACAACCTTGTACACACTTGTACAACCTTGAACACACTTGTACAGCCTTGTACACAATTGTACAACCTTGTACACACTTGTACAACCTTGTACACACTTGTACAACCTTGTACACAATTGTACAGCCTTGTACACACTTGTACAACCTTGTACACACTTGTACAGCCTTGTACACAATTGTACAACCTTGTACACACTTGTACAACCTTGTACACACTTGTACAACCTTGTACACAATTGTACAGCCTTGTACACACTTGTACAACCTTGTACACACTTGTACAACCTTGTAAAAACTTGTACACAATGTACACACTTGGACAACCTTGTACAACCTTGTACACACTTGTACAGCCTTGTACAACCTTGTACAACCTTGTACACACTTGTACAGCCTTGTAAAAACTTGTACACCCTTGTACACACATGTACAACCTTGTACACAACTTGTACAACCTTGTACACACTTGTACAACCTTGTAAAACTTGTACACATTTGTACACACTTGTACACCCTTGTACACACTTGTACAACCTTGTACAAACTTATACAATCTTGTACACACTTGTACAACCCAGTACACACTTGTACAATCTTGTACAAACTTGTACTCCCTTGTACAAACTTGTACATCCTTGTACACACTTGTACAACCTTGTACAAACTTGTACATCCTTGTACACACTTGTACAACCTTGTACAAACTTGTACAAACTTGTACAAACTTGTACATCCTTGTACACGATTGTACACCCTTGTACACACTTGTACAACCTTGTACACACTTGTACAACCTGACACACAATTGTACAACCTTGTACACACTTGTACAACCTTGTACACACTTGTACAACCTTGTACACACTTGTACAACCTTGTACACACTTGTACAACCTTGTACACACTTGTACAGCCTTGTACAAAATTGTACAGCCTTGTACACAATTGTACAACCTTGTACACACTTGTACAACCTTGTACACCCTTGTACAAACTTTTACACATCGTACACACTTGTACACCCTTGTACAAACTTGTACATCCTTGTACACACTTGTACAACCTTGTACACACTTGTACAACCTTGTACACACTTGTACAGCCTTGTACACAATTGTACAACCTTGTACACAGTTGTACAGCCTTGTACACAATTGTACAACCTTGTACACACTTGTACAACCTTGTACACCCTTGTACAAACTTTTACACATCGTACACACTTGTACACCCTTGTACAAACTTGTACATCCTTGTACACACTTGTACAACCTTGTACACACTTGTACAGCCTTGTACACAATTGTACAACCTTGTACACAGTTGTACAGCCTTGTACACAATTGTACAACCTTGTACACACTTGTACTACCTTGTACACACTTGTACAGCCTTGTACACACTTGTAAAGCCTTGTACACAATTGTACAGCCTTGTACACAATTGTACAACCTTGTACACACTTGTACAACCTTGTACACCCTTGTACAAACTTTTACACATCGTACACACTTGTACACCCTTGTACAAACTTGTACATCCTTGTAAACACTTGTACAACCTTGTACACACTTGTACAACCTTGTACACACTTGTACAGCCTTGTACACATTGTACAACCTTGTACACAGTTGTACAGCCTTGTACACAATTGTACAACCTTGTACACATTGGAAACCTTGTACACCCTTGTACACACTTTTACTTATCGTACACACTTGTACACCCTTGTACAAACTTGTACATCCTTGTACACACTTGTACAACCTTGTACAAACTTGTACAAACTTGTACATCCTTGTACACGATTTTACACCCTTGTACACACTTGTACAACCTTGTAAAAACTTGTACAACCTTGTACACACTTGTACAACCTTGTACACACTTGTACAACCTTGTACACACTTGTACAACCTTGTACACACTTGTACAACCTTGTACACACTTGTACAACCTTGTACACACTTGTACAGCCTTGTACACAATTGTACAACCTTGTACACACTTGTACAACCTTGTACACACTTGTACAACCTTGTACACAATTGTACAGCCTTGTACACAATTGTACAACCTTGTACACACTTGTACAGCCTTGTACACACTTGTACAGCCTTGTACAAAATTGTACAGCCTTGTACACAATTGTACAACCTTGTACACACTTGTACAACCTTGTACACCCTTGTACAAACTTTTACACATCGTACACACTTGTACACCCTTGTACAAACTTGTACATCCCTGTACACACTTGTACAACCTTGTACACACTTGTACAACCTTGTACACACTTGTACAGCCTTGTACACAATTGTACAACCTTGTACAAAGTTGTACAGCCTTGTACACAATTGTACAACCTTGTACACACTTGTACAACCTTGTACACCCTTGTACACACTTTTACTTATCGTACACACTTGTACACCCTTGTACAAACTTGTACATCCTTGTACACACTTGTACAACCTTGTACAAACTTGTGCAAACTTGTACATCCTTGTACACGATTTTACACCCTTGTACACACTTGTACAACCTTGTAAAAACTTGTACAACCTTGTACACACTTGTACACCCTTGTACACACTTGTACAACCTTGTACACACTTGTACAACCTTGTACACACTTGTACAACCTTGTACACACTTGTACAACCTTGTACACACTTGTACAACCTTGTACACACTTGTACAACCTTGTACACACTTGTACAACCTTGTACACACTTGTACAACCTTGTACACACTTGTACAACCTTGTACACACTTGTACAACCTTGTACACACTTGTACAACCTTGTACGCTCTTGTACAACCTTGTACACACTTGTACAACCTTGTACACACTTGTACAACCATGTAAAAACTTGTACAACCTTGTACACACTTGTACACCCTTGTACACACTTGTACAAGCTTGTACACACTTGTACAACCTTGTACACACTTGTACACCCTTGTACACACTTGTACAAGCTTGTACACACTTTTACAACCTTGTACACACTTGTACACCCTTGTACACACTTGTACAACCTTGTACAAACCTGTACACCCTTGTACACACTTGTACATGCTTGTACACACTTGTACAAGCTTGTATACACTTGTACACCTTTGTTCAAACTTGTGCACCCTTGTACACTTTTGTACACCCTTGTACACATTTGTACAACCTTGTACACTCTTGTACAACCTTGTACACACTTGTACAACCTTGTACACACTTGTACAACCTTGTACAACCTTGTACACACTTGTACAACCATGTAAAAACTTGTACAACCTTGTACACACTTGTACACCCTTGTACACACTTGTACAAGCTTGTACACACTTGTACAACCTTGTACACACTTGTACACCCTTGTAAACACTTGTACAAGCTTGTACACACTTGTACAACCTTGTACACACTTGTACAACCTTGTAAAACTTGTACACATTTGTACACACTTGTACTCCCTTGTACACACTTGTACAACCTTGTACACACTTGTACAACCTTGTACACACTTGTACAACCTTGTACGCTCTTGTACAACCTTGTACACACTTGTACAACCTTGTACACACTTGTACAACCATGTAAAAACTTGTACAACCTTGTACACACTTGTACACCCTTGTACACACTTGTACAAGCTTGTACACACTTGTACAACCTTGTACACACTTGTACACCCTTGTACACACTTGTACAAGCTTGTACACACTTGTACAACCTTGTACACACTTGTACAATCTTGTACAAACTTGTACTCCCTTGTACAAACTTGTACATCCTTGTACACACTTGTACAACCTTGTACAAACTTGTACAAACTTGTACAAACTTGTACATCCTTGTACACGATTGTACACCCTTGTACACACTTGTACAACCTTGTACACACTTGTACAACCTGACACACAATTGTACAACCTTGTACACACTTGTACAGACTTGTACACACTTGTACAACCTTGGACACACTTGTACAACCTTGTACACACTTGTACAACCTTGTACACACTTGTACAACCTTGTACACACTTGTACAGCCTTGTACACAATTGTACAACCTTGTACACACTTGTACAACCTTGTACACACTTGTACAACCTTGTACACAATTGTACAGCCTTGTACACAATTGTACAACCTTGTACACACTTGTACAGCCTTGTACAAAATTGTACAGCCTTGTACACAATTGTACAACCTTGTACACACTTGTACAACCTTGTACACCCTTGTACAAACTTTTACACATCGTACACACTTGTGAACCCTTGTACAAACTTGTACATCCTTGTACACACTTGTACAACCTTGTACACACTTGTACAACCTTGTACACACTTGTACAGCCTTGTACACAATTGTACAACCTTGTACACAGTTGTACAGCCTTGTACACAATTGTACAACCTTGTACATACTTGTACAACCTTGTACACCCTTGTACAAACTTTTACACATCGTACACACTTGTACACCCTTGTACAAACTTGTACATCCTTGTACACACTTGTACAACCTTGTACACACTTGTACAACCTTGTACACACTTGTACAGCCTTGTACACAATTGTACAACCTTGTACACAATTGTACAGCCTTGTACACAATTGTACAACCTTGTACACACTTGTACAACCTTGTACACACTTGTACAGCCTTGTACACACTTGTACAGCCTTGTACAAAATTGTACAGCCTTGTACACAATTGTACAACCTTGTACACACTTGTACAACCTTGTACACCCTTGTACAAACTTTTACACATCGTACACACTTGTACACCCTTGTACAAACTTGTACATCCTTGTACACACTTGTACAACCTTGTACACACTTGTACAACCTTGTACACACTTGTACAGCCTTGTACACAATTGTACAACCTTGTACACAGTTGTACAGCCTTGTACACAATTGTACAACCTTGTACACACTTGTACAACCTTGTACACCCTTGTACACACTTTTACTTATCGTACACACTTGTACACCCTTGTACAAACTTGTACATCCTTGTACACACTTGTACAACCTTGTACAAACTTGTACAAACTTGTACATCCTTGTACACGATTTTACACCCTTGTACACACTTGTACAACCTTGTAAAAACTTTTACAACCTTGTACACACATGTACAACCTTGTACACACTTGTACAACCTTGTACACACTTGTACAACCTTGTACACACTTGTACAACCTTGTACACACTTGTACAGCCTTGTACACAATTGTACAACCTTGTACACAGTTGTACAGCCTTGTACACAATTGTACAACCTTGTACACACTTGTACAACCTTGTACACCCTTGTACACACTTTTACTTATCGTACACACTTGTACACCCTTGTACAAAATTGTACATCCTTGTACACACTTGTACAACCTTGTACAAACTTGTACAAACTTGTACATCCTTGTACACGATTTTACACCCTTGTACACACTTGTACAACCTTGTAAAAACTTGTACAACCTTGTACACACTTGTACACCCTTGTACACACTTGTACAACCTTGTACACACTTGTACAACCTTGTACACACTTGTACAACCTTGTACACACTTGTACAACCTTGTACACACTTGTACAACCTTGTACACACTTGTACAACCTTGTACACACTTGTACAACCTTGTACACACTTGTACAACCTTGTACACACTTGTACAACCTTGTACACACTTGTACAACCTTGTACACACTTGTACAACCTTGTACGCTCTTGTACAACCTTGTACACACTTGTACAACCTTGTACACACTTGTACAACCATGTAAAAACTTGTACAACCTTGTACACACTTGTACACCCTTGTACACACTTGTACAAGCTTGTACACACTTGTACAACCTTGTACACACTTGTACACCCTTGTACACACTTGTACAAGCTTGTACACACTTGTACAACCT
Source organism: Macrosteles quadrilineatus (assembly GCF_028750875.1). Lineage (NCBI taxonomy): Eukaryota > Metazoa > Arthropoda > Insecta > Hemiptera > Cicadellidae > Macrosteles > Macrosteles quadrilineatus. Next base: position 94,332 of record NW_026542790.1, on the reverse strand, counting down.
TGTACACACTTGTACACCCTTGTACACACTTGTACAACCTTGTACAAACCTGTACACCCTTGTACACACTTGTACATGCTTGTACACACTTGTACAAGCTTGTATACACTTGTACACCTTTGTTCAAACTTGTGCACCCTTGTACACTTTTGTACACCCTTGTACACATTTGTACAACCTTGTACACTCTTGTACAACCTTGTACACACTTGTACAACCTTGTACACACTTGTACAACCTTGTACAACCTTGTACACACTTGTACAACCATGTAAAAACTTGTACAACCTTGTACACAATTGTACACCCTTGTACACACTTGTACAAGCTTGTACACACTTGTACAACCTTGTACACACTTGTACACCCTTGTACACACTTGTACAAGCTTGTACACACTTGTACAACCTTGTACACACTTGTACAACCTTGTACACACTTGTACAACCTTGTAAAACTTGTACACATTTGTACACACTTGTACTCCCTTGTACACACTTGTACAACCTTGTACAAACTTATACAATCTTGTACACACTTGTACAACCCAGTACACACTTGTACAATCTTGTACAAACTTGTACTCCCTTGTACAAACTTGTACATCCTTGTACACACTTGTACAACCTTGTACAAACTTGTACAAACTTGTACAAACTTGTACATCCTTGTACACGATTGTACACCCTTGTACACACTTGTACAACCTTGTACAAACTTATACAATCTTGTACACACTTGTACAACCCAGTACACACTTGTACAATCTTGTACAAACTTGTACTCCCTTGTACAAACTTGTACATCCTTGTACACACTTGTACAACCTTGTACAAACTTATACAATCTTGTACACACTTGTACAACCCAGTACACACTTGTACAATCTTGTACAAACTTGTACTCCCTTGTACAAACTTGTACATCCTTGTACACCCTTGTACACACTTGTACAAGCTTGTACACACTTGTACAACCTTGTACACACTTGTACAACCTTGTACACACTTGTACAACCTTGTACACACTTGTACAACCTTGTAAAACTTGTACACATTTGTACACACTTGTACTCCCTTGTACACACTTGTACAACCTTGTACAAACTTATACAATCTTGTACACACTTGTACAACCCAGTACACACTTGTACAATCTTGTACAAACTTGTACTCCCTTGTACAAACTTGTACATCCTTGTACACACTTGTACAACCTTGTACAAACTTGTACAAACTTGTACAAACTTGTACATCCTTGTACACGATTGTACACCCTTGTACACACTTGTACAACCTTGTACACACTTGTACAACCTGACACACAATTGTACAACCTTGTACACACTTGTACAGACTTGTACACACTTGTACAACCTTGGACACACTTGTACAACCTTGTACACACTTGTACAACCTTGTACACACTTGTACAACCTTGTACACACTTGTACAGCCTTGTACACAATTGTACAACCTTGTACACACTTGTACAACCTTGTACACACTTGTACAACCTTGTACACAATTGTACAGCCTTGTACACAATTGTACAACCTTGTACACACTTGTACAGCCTTGTACAAAATTGTACAGCCTTGTACACAATTGTACAACCTTGTACACACTTGTACAACCTTGTACACCCTTGTACAAACTTTTACACATCGTACACACTTGTGAACCCTTGTACAAACTTGTACATCCTTGTACACACTTGTACAACCTTGTACACACTTGTACAACCTTGTACACACTTGTACAGCCTTGTACACAATTGTACAACCTTGTACACAGTTGTACAGCCTTGTACACAATTGTACAACCTTGTACATACTTGTACAACCTTGTACACCCTTGTACAAACTTTTACACATCGTACACACTTGTACACCCTTGTACAAACTTGTACATCCTTGTACACACTTGTACAACCTTGTACACACTTGTACAACCTTGTACACACTTGTACAGCCTTGTACACAATTGTACAACCTTGTACACAGTTGTACAGCCTTGTACACAATTGTACAACCTTGTACACACTTGTACAACCTTGTACACACTTGTACAGCCTTGTACACACTTGTACAGCCTTGTACAAAATTGTACAGCCTTGTACACAATTGTACAACCTTGTACACACTTGTACAACATTGTACACCCTTGTACAAACTTTTACACATCGTACACACTTGTACACCCTTGTACAAACTTGTACATCCTTGTACACACTTGTACAACCTTGTACACACTTGTACAACCTTGTACACACTTGTACAGCCTTGTACACAATTGTACAACCTTGTACACAGTTGTACAGCCTTGTACACAATTGTACAACCTTGTACACACTTGTACAACCTTGTACACCCTTGTACACACTTTTACTTATCGTACACACTTGTACACCCTTGTACAAACTTGTACATCCTTGTACACACTTGTACAACCTTGTACAAACTTGTACAAACTTGTACATCCTTGTACACGATTTTACACCCTTGTACACACTTGTACAACCTTGTAAAAACTTTTACAACCTTGTACACACATGTACAACCTTGTACACACTTGTACAACCTTGTACACACTTGTACAACCTTGTACACACTTGTACAGCCTTGTACACATTTGTACAACCTTGTACACACTTGTACAACCTTGTACACACTTGTACAACCTTGTACACAATTGTACAGCCTTGTACACAATTGTACAACCTTGTACACACTTGTACAGCCTTGTACACACTTGTACAGCCTTGTACAAAATTGTACAGCCTTGTACACAATTGTACAACCTTGTACACACTTGTACAACCTTGTACACCCTTGTACAAACTTTTACACATCGTACACACTTGTACACCCTTGTACAAACTTGTACATCCTTGTACACACTTGTACAACCTTGTACACACTTGTACAACCTTGTACACACTTGTACAGCCTTGTACACAATTGTACAACCTTGTACACAGTTGTACAGCCTTGTACACAATTGTACAACCTTGTACACACTTGTACAACCTTGTACACCCTTGTACACACTTTTACTTATCGTAAACACTTGTACACCCTTGTACAAACTTGTACATCCTTGTACACACTTGTACAACCTTGTACAAACTTGTACAAACTTGTACATCCTTGTACACGATTTTACACCCTTGTACACACTTGTACAACCTTGTAAAAACTTGTACAACCTTGTACACACTTGTACACCCTTGTACACACTTGTACAACCTTGTACACACTTGTACAACCTTGTACACACTTGTACAACCTTGTACACACTTGTACAACCTTGTACACACTTGTACAACCTTGTACACCCTTGTACACACTTTAACTTATCGTACACACTTGTACACCCTTGTACAAACTTGTACATCCTTGTACACACTTGTACAACCTTGTACAAACTTGTACAAACTTGTACATCCTTGTACACGATTTTACACCCTTGTACACACTTGTACAACCTTGTAAAAACTTGTACAACCTTGTACACACTTGTACACCCTTGTACACACTTGTACAACCTTGTACACACTTTTACAACCTTGTACACACTTGTACAACCTTGTACACAATTGTACAACCTTGTACACACTTGTACAACCTTGTACACACTTGTACAACCTTGTACACACTTGTACAACCTTGTACACACTTGTACAACCTTGTACACACTTGTACAACCTTGTACACACTTGTACAACCTTGTACACACTTGTACAACCTTGTACACACTTGTACAACCTTGTACACACTTGTACAACCTTGTACACACTTGTACAACCTTGTACACACTTGTACAACCTTGTACACACTTGTACAACCTTGTACAACCTTGTACACACTTGTACAACCATGTAAAAACTTGTACAACCTTGTACACACTTGTACACCCTTGTACACACTTGTACAAGCTTGTACACACTTGTACAACCTTGTACACACTTGTACACCCTTGTACACACTTGTACAAGCTTGTACACACTTGTACAACCTTGTACACACTTGTACACCCTTGTACACACTTGTACAACCTTGTACAAACCTGTACACCCTTGTACACACTTGTACATGCTTGTACACACTTGTACATGGTTGTACACACTTGTACAAGCTTGTATACACTTGTACACCTTTGTTCAAACTTGTGCACCCTTGTACACTTTTGTACACCCTTGTACACATTTGTACAACCTTGTACACTCTTGTACAACCTTGTACACACTTGTACAACCTTGTACACACTTGTACAACCTTGTACAACCTTGTACACACTTGTACAACCATGTAAAAACTTGTACAACCTTGTACACACTTGTACACCCTTGTACACACTTGTACAAGCTAGTACACACTTGTACAACCTTGTACACACTTGTACACCCTTGTACACACTTGTACAAGCTTGTACACACTTGTACAACCTTGTACACACTTGTACAACCTTGTACACACTTGTACAACCTTGTAAAACTTGTACACATTTGTACACACTTGTACTCCCTTGTACACACTTGTACAACCTTGTACAAACTTATACAATCTTGTACACACTTGTACAACCCAGTACACACTTGTACAATCTTGTACAAACTTGTACTCCCTTGTACAAACTTGTTCATCCTTGTACACACTTGTACAACCTTGTACAAACTTGTACAAACTTGTACAAACTTGTACATCCTTGTACACGATTGTACATCCTTGTACACGATTGTACACCCTTGTACACACTTGTACAACCTTGTACACACTTGTACAACCTGACACACAATTGTACAACCTTGTACACACTTGTACAGACTTGTACACACTTGTACAACCTTGGACACACTTGTACAACCTTGTACACACTTGTACAACCTTGTACACACTTGTACAACCTTGTACACACTTGTACAGCCTTGTACACAATTGTACAACCTTGTACACACTTGTACAACCTTGTACACACTTGTACAACCTTGTACACAATTGTACAGCCTTGTACACAATTGTACAACCTTGTACACACTTGTACAGCCTTGTACAAAATTGTACAGCCTTGTACACAATTGTACAACCTTGTACACACTTGTACAACCTTGTACACCCTTGTACAAACTTTTACACATCATACACACTTGTACACCCTTGTACAAACTTGTACATCCTTGTACACACTTGTACAACCTTGTACACACTTGTACAACCTTGTACACACTTGTACAGCCTTGTACACAATTGTACAACCTTGTACACAGTTGTACAGCCTTGTACACAATTGTACAACCTTGTACATACTTGTACAACCTTGTACACCCTTGTACAAACTTTTACACATCGTACACACTTGTACACCCTTGTACAAACTTGTACATCCTTGTACACATTTGTACAACCTTGTACACACTTGTACAACCTTGTACACACTTGTACAGCCTTGTACACAATTGTACAACCTTGTACACAGTTGTACAGCCTTGTACACAATTGTACAACCTTGTACACACTTGTACAACCTTGTACACACTTGTACAGCCTTGTACACACTTGTACAGCCTTGTACAAAATTGTACAGCCTTGTACACAATTGTACAACCTTGTACACACTTGTACAACCTTGTACACCCTTGTACAAACTTTTACACATCGTACACACTTGTACACCCTTGTACAAACTTGTACATCCTTGTACACACTTGTACAACCTTGTACACACTTGTACAACCTTGTACACACTTGTACAGCCTTGTACACAATTGTACAACCTTGTACACAGTTGTACAGCCTTGTACACAATTGTACAACCTTGTACACACTTGTACAACCTTGTACACCCTTGTACACACTTTTACTTATCGTACACACTTGTACACCCTTGTACAAACTTGTACATCCTTGTACACACTTGTACAACCTTGTACAAACTTGTACAAACTTGTACATCCTTGTACACGATTTTACACCCTTGTACACACTTGTACAACCTTGTAAAAACTTGTACAACCTTGTACACACTTGTACAACCTTGTACACACTTGTACAACCTTGTACACACTTGTACAACCTTGTACACACTTGTACAACCTTGTACACACTTGTACAACCTTGTACACACTTGTACAACCTTGTACACACTTGTACAGCCTTGTACACAATTGTACAACCTTGTACACACTTGTACAACCTTGTACACACTTGTACAACCTTGTACACAATTGTACAGCCTTGTACACAATTGTACAACCTTGTACACACTTGTACAGCCTTGTACACACTTGTACAGCCTTGTACAAAATTGTACAGCCTTGTACACAATTGTACAACCTTGTACACACTTGTACAACCTTGTACACCCTTGTACAAACTTTTACACATCGTACACACTTGTACACCCTTGTACAAACTTGTACATCCTTGTACACACTTGTACAACCTTGTACACACTTGTACAACCTTGTACACACTTGTACAGCCTTGTACACAATTGTACAACCTTGTACACAGTTGTACAGCCTTGTACACAATTGTACAACCTTGTACACACTTGTACAACCTTGTACACCCTTGTACACACTTTTACTTATCGTAAACACTTGTACACCCTTGTACAAACTTGTACATCCTTGTACACACTTGTACAACCTTGTACAAACTTGTACAAACTTGTACATCCTTGTACACGATTTTACACCCTTGTACACACTTGTACAAGCTTGTACACACTTGTACACCCTTGTACACACTTGTAAAACCTTGTACACACTTGTACACCCTTGTACACACTTGTAAAACCTTGTACACACTTGTACAACCTTGTACACACTTGTACAACCTTGTACACACTTGTACAACCTTGTACACACTTGTACACGATTTTACACCCTTGTAAAAACTTGTACAACCTTGTACACACTTGTACACCCTTGTACACACTTGTAAAACCTTGTACACACTTGTACAACCTTGTACACACTTGTACAACCTTGTACACACTTGTACAACCTTGTACACACTTGTACAACCTTGTACACACTTGTACAACCTTGTACACACTTGTACAACCTTGTACACACTTGTACAACCTTGTACACACTTGTACAACCTTGTACACACTTGTAAAACCTTGTACACTCTTGTACAACCTTGTACACACTTGTACAACCTTGTACACACTTGTACAACCTTGTACAACCTTGTACACACTTGTACAACCATGTAAAAACTTGTACAACCTTGTACACACTTGTACACCCTTGTACACACTTGTACAAGCTTGTACACACTTGTACAACCTTGTACACACTTGTACACCCTTGTACACACTTGTACAAGCTTGTACACACTTGTACAACCTTGTACACACTTGTACACCCTTGTACACACTTGTACAACCTTGTACAAACCTGTACACCCTTGTACACACTTGTACATGCTTGTACACACTTGTACAAGCTTGTATACACTTGTACACCTTTGTTCAAACTTGTGCACCCTTGTACACTTTTGTACACCCTTGTACACATTTGTACAACCTTGTACAAACTTGTACACACTTGTACAAACTTTTACACACTTGTACAACCTTGTACACACTTGTACAACCTTGTACAAACTTGTACAACCTTGTACACACTTGTACAAGCTTGTACACACTTGTACAAGTTGTACACACTTGTACAAGTTGTACACACTTGTACAACCTTGTACACACTTGTACAACCTTGTACACACTTGTACAACCTTGTACACACTTGTACAACCTTGTACACAATTGTAAAACCTTGTACACACTTGTACAACCTTTTACAAACTTGTACACACCTGTACAAACTTTTACAAACTTGTACACACCTGTACAAACTTTTACATCCTTGTACACATTTGTACACTCTTGTACACACTTGTACAACCTTGTACAACCTTGTACAAACCTGTACACCCTTGTACACACTTGTACAAGCTTGTACACGATTGTACACCCTTGTACACACTTGTGCACCCTTGTACAAACTTGTACATCCTTGTACACACTTGTACAACCTTGTACAAACTTGTACAAACTTGTACAAACTTGTACAAACTTGTACATCCTTGTACACGATTGTACACCCTTGTACACACTTGTACAACCTTGTACACACTTGTACAACCTGATACACAATTGTACAACCTTGTACACACTTGTACAACCTTGTACACACTTGTACAACCTTGTACACACTTGTACAACCTTGTACACACTTGTACAACCTTGTACACACTTGTACAGCCTTGTACACAATTGTACAACCTTGTACACACTTGTACAACCTTGTACACACTTGTACAACCTTGTACACAATTGTACAGCCTTGTACACACTTGTACAACCTTGTACACACTTGTACAGCCTTGTACAAAATTGTACAACCTTGTACACACTTGTACAGCCTTGTACACAATTGTACAACCTTGTACACACTTGTACAACCTTGTACACCCTTGTACAAACTTTTACACATCGTACACACTTGTACACCCTTGTACAAACTTGTACATCCTTGTACACACTTGTACAACCTTGTACACACTTGTACAATCTTGTACACACTTGTACAGCCTTGTACACAATTGTACAATCTTGTACACACTTGTACAGCCTTGTACACAATTGTACAACCTTGTACACACTTGTACAACCTTGTACACCCTTGTACACACTTTTACTTATCGTACACATTTGTACAACCTTGTACAAACTTGTACACACTTGTACAACCTTGTACAAACTTGTACAACCTTGTACACACTTGTACAAGCTTGTACACACTTGTACAAGTTGTACACACTTGTACAACCTTGTACACACTTGTACAACCTTGTACACACTTGTACAACCTTGTACACAATTGTAAAACCTTGTACACACTTGTACAACCTTGTACAAACTTGTACAAACTTGTACAAACTTTTACATCCTTGTACACATTTGTACACCCTTGTACACACTTGTACAACCTTGTACAACCTTGTACAAACCTGTACACCCTTGTACACACTTGTACAAGCTTGTACACGATTGTACACCCTTGTACACACTTGTGCACCCTTGTACAAACTTGTACATCCTTGTACACACTTGTACAACCTTGTACAAACTTGTACAAACTTGTACAAACTTGTACAAACTTGTACAACCTTGTACACGATTGTACACCCTTGTACACACTTGTAAAACCTTGTACACACTTGTACAACCTGATACACAATTGTACAACCTTGTACACACTTGTACAACCGTGTACACACTTGTACAACCTTGTACACACTTGTACAACCTTGTACACACTTGTACAACCTTGTACACACTTGTACAACCTTGTACACACTTGTACAGCCTTGTACACAATTGTACAACCTTGTACACACTTGTACAACCTTGTACACACTTGTACAACCTTGTACACAATTGTACAGCCTTGTACACACTTGTACAACCTTGTACACACTTGTACAGCCTTGTACACAATTGTACAACCTTGTACACACTTGTACACATTTGTACACCCTTGTACAAACTTTTACACATCGTACACACTTGTACACCCTTGTACAAACTTGTACAACCTTGTACACACTTGTACAACCTTGTACACAATTGTACAGCCTTATACACACTTGTACAGACTTGTACACACTTGTACAGCCTTGTACAAAATTGTACAACCTTGTACACACTTGTACAGCCTTGTACACAATTGTACAACCTTGTACACACTTGTACAACCTTGTACACCCTTGTACAAACTTTTACACATCGTACACACTTGTACACCCTTGTACAAACTTGTACATCCTTGTACACACTTGTACAACCTTGTACACACTTGTACAATCTTGTACACACTTGTACAGCCTTGTACACAATTGTACAACCTTGTACACACATTTGTACAGCATTGTACACAATTGTACAACCTTGTACACACTTGTACAACCTTGTACACCTTTGTACACACTTTTACTTATCGTACACATTTGTACAACCTTGTACAAACTTGTACACACTTGTACAACCTTGTACAAACTTGTACAACCTTGTACACACTTGTACAAGCTTGTACACACTTGTACAAGTTGTACACACTTGTACAACCTTGTACACACTTGTACAACCTTGTACACACTTGTACAACCTTGTACACAATTGTAAAACCTTGTACACACTTGTACAAACTTGTACACAATTGTACAACCTTGTACACACTTGTACAACCTGACACACAATTGTACAACCTTGTACACACTTGTACAGACTTGTACACACTTGTACAACCTTGGACACACTTGTACAACCTTGTACACACTTGTACAACCTTGTACACACTTGTACAACCTTGTACACACTTGTACAGCCTTGTACACAATTGTACAACCTTGTACACACTTGTACAACCTTGTACACACTTGTACAACCTTGTACACAATTGTACAGCCTTGTACACAATTGTACAACCTTGTACACACTTGTACAGCCTTGTACAAAATTGTACAGCCTTGTACACAATTGTACAACCTTGTACACACTTGTACAACCTTGTACACCCTTGTACAAACTTTTACACATCGTACACACTTGTACACCCTTGTACAAACTTGTACATCCTTGTACACACTTGTACAACCTTGTACACACTTGTACAACCTTGTACACACTTGTACAGCCTTGTACACAATTGTACAACCTTGTACACAGTTGTACAGCCTTGTACACAATTGTACAACCTTGTACATACTTGTACAACCTTGTACACCCTTGTACAAACTTTTACACATCGTACACACTTGTACACCCTTGTACAAACTTGTACATCCTTGTACACACTTGTACAACCTTGTACACACTTGTACAACCTTGTACACACTTGTACAGCCTTGTACACAATTGTACAACCTTGTACACAGTTGTACAGCCTTGTACACAATTGTACAACCTTGTACACACTTGTACAACCTTGTACACACTTGTACAGCCTTGTACACACTTGTACAGCCTTGTACAAAATTGTACAGCCTTGTACACAATTGTACAACCTTGTACACACTTGTACAACCTTGTACACCCTTGTACAAACTTTAACACATCGTACACACTTGTACACCCTTGTACAAACTTGTACATCCTTGTACACACTTGTACAACCTTGTACACACTTGTACAACCTTGTACACACTTGTACAGCCTTGTACACAATTGTACAACCTTGTACACAGTTGTACAGCCTTGTACACAATTGTACAACCTTGTACACACTTGTACAACCTTGTACACCCTTGTACACACTTTTACTTATCGTACACACTTGTACACCCTTGTACAAACTTGTACATCCTTGTACACACTTGTACAACCTTGTACAAACTTGTACAAACTTGTACATCCTTGTACACGATTTTACACCCTTGTACACACTTGTACAACCTTGTACACACTTGTACAACCTTGTACACACTTGTACAACCTTGTACACACTTGTACAACCTAGTACACACTTGTACAGCCTTGTACACAATTGTACAACCTTGTACACACTTGTACAACCTTGTACACACTTGTACAACCTTGTACACAATTGTACAGCCTTGTACACAATTGTACAACCTTGTACACACTTGTACAGCCTTGTACACACTTGTACAGCCTTGTACAAAATTGTACAGCCTTGTACACAATTGTACAACCTTGTACACACTTGTACAACCTTGTACACCCTTGTACAAACTTTTACACATCGTACACACTTGTACACCCTTGTACAAACTTGTACATCCTTGTACACACTTGTACAACCTTGTACACACTTGTACAACCTTGTACACACTTGTACAGCCTTGTACACAATTGTACAACCTTGTACACAGTTGTACAGCCTTGTACACAATTGTACAACCTTGTACACACTTGTACAACCTTGTACACCCTTGTACACACTTTTACTTATCGTAAACACTTGTACACCCTTGTACAAACTTGTACATCCTTGTACACACTTGTACAACCTTGTACAAACTTGTACAAACTTGTACATCCTTGTACACGATTTTACACCCTTGTACACACATGTACAACCTTGTAAAAACTTGTACAACCTTGTACACACTTGTACACCCTTGTACACACTTGTACAACCTTGTACACACTTGTACAATCTTGTACACACTTGTACAACCTTGTACACACTTGTACAACCTTGTACACACTTGTACAACCTTGTACACACTTGTACAACCTTGTACACACTTGTACAACCTTGTACACACTTGTACATCCTTGTACACACTTGTAAAACCTTGTACACTCTTGTACAACCTTGTACACACTTGTACAACCTTGTACACACTTGTACAACCTTGTACAACCTTGTACACACTTGTACAACCATGTAAAAACTTGTACAAACTTGTACACACTTGTACACCCTTGTACACACTTGTACAAGCTTGTACACACTTGTACAACCTTGTACACACTTGTACACCCTTGTACACACTTGTACAAGCTTGTACACACTTGTACAACCTTGTACACACTTGTACACCCTTGTACACACTTGTACAACCTTGTACAAACCTGTACACCCTTGTACACACTTGTACATGCTTGTACACACTTGTACAAGCTTGTATACACTTGTACACCTTTGTTCAAACTTGTGCACCCTTGTACACTTTTGTACACCCTTGTACACATTTGTACAACCTTGTACAAACTTGTACACACTTGTACAAACTTGTACACACTTGTACAACCTTGTACAAACTTGTACAACCTTGTACACACTTGTACAAGCTTGTACACACTTGTACAAGTTGTACACACTTGTACAACCTTGTACACACTTGTACAACCTTGTACACACTTGTACAACCTTGTACACACTTGTACAACCTTGTACACAATTGTAAAACCTTGTACACACTTGTACAACCTTTTACAAACTTGTACACACCTGTACAAACTTTTACATCCTTGTACACATTTGTACACTCTTGTACACACTTGTACAACCTTGTACAACCTTGTACAAACCTGTACACCCTTGTACACACTTGTACAAGCTTGTACACGATTGTACACCCTTGTACACACTTGTGCACCCTTGTACAAACTTGTACATCCTTGTACACACTTGTACAACCTTGTACAAACTTGTACAAACTTGTACAAACTTGTACAAACTTGTACATCCTTGTACACGATTGTACACCCTTGTACACACTTGTACAACCTTGTACACACTTGTACAACCTGATACACAATTGTACAACCTTGTACACACTTGTACAACCTTGTACACACTTGTACAACCTTGTACACACTTGTACAACCTTGTACACACTTGTACAACCTTGTACACACTTGTACAGCCTTGTACACAATTGTACAACCTTGTACACACTTGTACAACCTTGTACACACTTGTACAACCTTGTACACAATTGTACAGCCTTGTACACACTTGTACAACCTTGTACAAACTTGTACAGCCTTGTACAAAATTGTACAACCTTGTACACACTTGTACAGCCTTGTACACAATTGTACAACCTTGTACACACTTGTACAACCTTGTACACCCTTGTACAAACTTTTACACATCGTACACACTTGTACACCCTTGTACAAACTTGTACATCCTTGTACACACTTGTACAACCTTGTACACACTTGTACAATCTTGTACACACTTGTACAGCCTTGTACACAATTGTACAACCTTGTACACACTTGTACAGCCTTGTACACAATTGTACAACCTTGTACACACTTGTACAACCTTGTACACCCTTGTACACACTTTTACTTATCGTACACATTTGTACAACCTTGTACAAACTTGTACACACTTGTACAAACTTGTACACACTTGTACAACCTTGTACAAACTTGTACAACCTTGTACACACTTGTACAAGCTTGTACACACTTGTACAAGTTGTACACACTTGTACAACCTTGTACACACTTGTACAACCTTGTACACACTTGTACAACCTTGTACACAATTGTAAAACCTTGTACACACTTGTACAACCTTGTACAAACTTGTACAAACTTGTACAAACTTTTACATCCTTGTACACATTTGTACACCCTTGTACACACTTGTACAACCTTGTACAACCTTGTACAAACCTGTACACCCTTGTACACACTTGTACAAGCTTGTACACGATTGTACACCCTTGTACACACTTGTGCACCCTTGTACAAACTTGTACATCCTTGTACACACTTGTACAACCTTGTACAAACTTGTACAAACTTGTACAAACTTGTACAAACTTGTACATCCTTGTACACGATTGTACACCCTTGTACACACTTGTAAAACCTTGTACACACTTGTACAACCTGATACACAATTGTACAACCTTGTACACACTTGTACAACCTTGTACACACTTGTACAACCTTGTACACACTTGTACAACCTTGTACACACTTGTACAACCTTGTACACACTTGTACAGCCTTGTACACAATTGTACAACCTTGTACACACTTGTACAACCTTGTACACACTTGTACAACCTTGTACACAATTGTACAGCCTTGTACACACTTGTACAACCTTGTACACACTTGTACAGCCTTGTACACAATTGTACAACCTTGTACACACTTGTACAACCTTGTACACCCTTGTACAAACTTTTACACATCGTACACACTGGTACACCCTTGTACAAACTTGTACAACCTTGTACACACTTGTACAACCTTGTACACAATTGTACAGCCTTGTACACACTTGTACAGACTTGTACACACTTGTACAGCCTTGTACAAAATTGTACAACCTTGTACACACTTGTACAGCCTTGTACACAATTGTACAACCATGTACACACTTGTACAACCTTGTACACCCTTGTACAAACTTTTACAAATCGTACACACTTGTACACCCTTGTACAAACTTGTACATCCTTGTACACACTTGTACAACCTTGTACACACTTGTACAATCTTGTACACACTTGTACAGCCTTGTACACAATTGTACAACCTTGTACACACTTGTACAGCCTTGTACACAATTGTACAACCTTGTACACACTTGTACAACCTTGTACACCTTTGTACACACTTTTACTTATCGTACACATTTGTACAACCTTGTACAAACTTGTACACACTTGTACAACCTTGTACAAACTTGTACAACCTTGTACACACTTGTACAAGCTTGTACACACTTGTACAAGTTGTACACACTTGTACAAGTTGTACACACTTGTACAACCTTGTACACACTTGTACAACCTTGTACACACTTGTACAACCTTGTACACAATTGTAAAACCTTGTACACACTTGTACAACCTTGTACAAACTTGTACACACTTGTACAAACTTTTACATCCTTGTACACATTTGTACACCCTTGTACACACTTGTACAACCTTGTTCAACCTTGTACAAACCTGTACACCCTTGTACACACTTGTACAAGCTTGTACACGATTGTACAGCCTTGTACACACTTGTGCACCCTTGTACAAACTTGTACATCCTTGTACACACTTGTACAACCTTGTACAAACTTGTACAAACTTGTACAAACTTGTACAAACTTGTACATCCTTGTACACGATTGTACACCCTTGTACACACTTGTACAACCTTGTACACACTTGTACAACCTGATACACAATTGTACAACCTTGTACACACTTGTACAACCTTGTACACACTTGTACAACCTTGTACACACTTGTACAGCCTTGTACACAATTGTACAACCTTGTACACACTTGTACAACCTTGTACACACTTGTACAACCTTGTACACAATTGTACAGCCTTGTACACACTTGTACAACCTTGTACACACTTGTACAGCCTTGTACAAAATTGTACAACCTTGTACACACTTGTACAGCCTTGTACACAATTGTACAACCTTGTACACACTTGTACAACCTTGTACACCCTTGTACAAACTTTTACACATCGTACACACTTGTACACCCTTGTACAAACTTGTACATCCTTGTACAAACTTGTACAACCTTGTACACACTTGTACAATCTTGTACACACTTGTACAGCCTTGTACACACTTGTACAACCTTGTACACCCTTGTACAAACTTTTACACATCGTACACACTTGTACACCCTTGTACAAACTTGTACATCCTTGTACACACTTGTACAACCTTGTACACACTTGTACAATCTTGTACACACTTGTACAGCCTTGTACACAATTGTACAACCTTGTACACACTTGTACAGCCTTGTACACAATTGTACAACCTTGTACACACTTGTACAACCTTGTACACCCTTGTACACACTTTTACTTATCGTACACACTTGTACACCCTTGTACAAACTTGTACATCCTTGTACACACTTGTACAACCTTGTACAAACTTGTACAAACTTTTACATCCTTGTACACGATTTTACACCCTTGTACACACTTGTACAACCTTGTAAAAACTTGTACAACCTTGTACACACTTGTACACCCTTGTACACACTTGTACAAGCTTGTACACACTTGTACAACCTTGTACACACTTGTACACCCTTGTACACACATGTATAACCTTGTACACAACTTGTACAACCTTGTACACACTTGTACAACCTTGTAAAACTTGTACACCCTTGTAAAAACTTGTACACCCCTGTACACACTTGTACACATTTGTACACACTTGTACACCCTTATACACACTTGTACAACCTTGTACAAACCTATACAATCTTGTACACACTTGTACAACCCAGTACACAACTTGTACAACCTTGTACACACTTGTACAACCTTGTAAAACTTGTACACCCTTGTACAAAGTTTTACACCCCTGTACACACTTGTACACATTTGTACACACTTGTACACCCTTGTACACACTTGTACAACCTTGTACAAACTTATACAATCTTGTACACACTTGTACAACCCAGTACACACTTGTACAATCTTGTACAAACTTGTACATCCTTGTACACGATTGTACACCCTTGTACACACTTGTACAACCTTGTACACACTTGTACAACCTAGTACACAATTGTACAACCTTGTACACACTTGTACAACCTTGTACACACTTGCACAACTTTGTACACACTTGTACAGTCTTGTACACAATTGTACAACCTTGTACACACTTGTACAACCTTGTACACACTTGTACAACCTTGTACACAATTGTACAGCCTTGTACACACTTGTACAACCTTGTACACACTTGTACAGCCTTGTACACAATTGTACAACCTTGTACACACTTGTACAACCTTGTACACACTTGTACAACCTTGTACACAATTGTACAGCCTTGTACACACTTACACAACCTTGTACACACTTGTACAACCTTGTAAAAACTTGTACACCCTTGTACACACTTGTACATCCTTGTACAACCTTGTACACACTTGTACAGCCTTGTACACAATTGTACAAACTTGTACACACTTGTACAACCTTGTACACAATTGTACAACCTCGTACACACTTGTACAACCTTGTACACACTTGTACAACCTTGTACACACTTGTACAACCTTGTACACACTTGTACAACCTTGTACACACTTGTACAACCTTTTACACACTTGTACAGCCTTGTACACAATTGTACAACCTTGTACACACTTGTACAGCCTTGTACACAATTGTACAACCTTGTACACACTTGTCCAACCTTGTACACTCTTGTACACACTTTTGCTTATCGTACACACTTGTACACCCTTGTAAAAACTTGTACATCCTTGTACACACTTGTACAACCTTGTACAAACTTGTACAAACTTGTACATCCTTGTACACGATTTTACACCCTTGTACACACTTGTAAAACCTTGTAAAAACTTGTACAACCTTGTACACACTTGTACACCCTTGTACACACTTGTACAAGCTTGTACACACTTGTACAAGCTTGTACACACTTGTACAACCTTGTACACACTTGTACAACCTTGTACACACTTGTACAACCTTGTACACACTTGTACAACCTTGTACACACTTGTACAACCTTGTACACACTTGTACAACCTTGTACACACTTGTACAACCTTGTACACACTTGTACAACCTTGTACACAATTGTACAACCTTGTACACACTTGTAAAACCTTGTACACACTTGTACAACCTTGTACACACTTGTACAACCTTGTACACAATTGTACAACCTTGTACACACTTGTACAACCTTGTACACACTTGTACAACCTTGAACACACTTGTACAGCCTTGTACACAATTGTACAACCTTGTACACACTTGTACAACCTTGTACACACTTGTACAACCTTGTACACAATTGTAGAGCCTTGTACACACTTGTACAACCTTGTACACACTTGTACAGCCTTGTACACAATTGTACAACCTTGTACACACTTGTACAACCTTGTACACACTTGTACAACCTTGTACACAATTGTACAGCCTTGTACACACTTGTACAACCTTGTACACACTTGTACATCCTCGTAAAAACTTGTACACCCTTGTACACACTTGTACAACCTTGTACAACCTTGTACACACTTGTACAGCCTTGTACAACCTTGTACACACTTGTAGAGCCTTGTAAAAACTTGTACACCCTTGTACACACATGTACAACCTTGTACACACCTTGTACAACCTTGTACACACTTGTACAACCTTGTAAAACTTGTACACATTTGTACACACTTGTACACCCTTGTACACACTTGTACAACCTTGTACAAACTTATACAATCTTGTACACACTTGTACAACCCAGTACACACTTGTACAATCTTGTACAAACTTGTACTCCCTTGTACAAACTTGTACATCCTGGTACACACTTGTACAACCTTGTACAAACTTGTACAAACTTGTACAAACTTGTACATCCTTGTACACGATTGTACACCCTTGTACACACTTGTACAACCTTGTACACACTTGTACAACCTGACACACAATTGTACAACCTTGTACACACTTGTACAACCTTGTACACACTTGTACAACCTTGTACACACTTGTACAACCTTGTACACAATTGTACAGCCTTGTACACACTTGTACAACCTTGTACACACTTGTACAGCCTTGTACAAAATTGTACAACCTTGTACACACTTGTACAGCCTTGTACACAATTGTACAACCTTGTACACACTTGTACAACCTTGTACACCCTTGTACAAACTTTTACACATCGTACACACTTGTACACCCTTGTACAAACTTGTACATCTTTGTACACACTTGTACAACCTTGTACACACTTGTACAACCTTGTACACACTTGTACAGCCTTGTACACAATTGTACAACCTTGTACACAGTTGTACAG
This sequence comes from Macrosteles quadrilineatus, assembly GCF_028750875.1. Taxonomy (NCBI): domain Eukaryota; kingdom Metazoa; phylum Arthropoda; class Insecta; order Hemiptera; family Cicadellidae; genus Macrosteles; species Macrosteles quadrilineatus. Next base: position 74,958 of record NW_026542790.1, on the reverse strand, counting down.
CCTTGTACACAATTGTACAACCTTGTACACACTTGTACAACCTTGTACACCCTTGTACACACTTTTACTTATCGTACACACTTGTACACCCTTGTACAAACTTGTTCATCCTTGTACACACTTGTACAACCTTGTACAAACTTGTACAAACTTTTACAAACTTGTACAAACTTGTACATCCTTGTACACACTTGTACAACCTTGTACAAACTTGTACAAACTTGTACATCCTTGTACACGATTTTACACCCTTGTACACACTTGTACAACCTTGTAAAAACTTGTACAACCTTGTACACACTTGTACACCCTTGTACACAAGGTTTGTACACAAGGTTGTACAAGTGTACAACCTTGTACACACTTGTACAACCTTGTACACACTTGTACAACCTTGTACACACTTGTACAACCTTGTACACACTTGTACAACCTTGTACACACTTGTACAACCTTGTACACACTTGTACAACCTTGTACACACTTGTACAACCTTGTACACACTTGTACAACCTTGTACACACTTGTTCAACCTTGTACACACTTGTACAACCTTGTACACACTTGTACAACCTTGTACACACTTGTACAACCTTGTACACAATTGTACAACCTTGTACACACTTGTAAAACCTTGTACACACTTGTACAACCTTGTACACACTTGTACAACCTTGTACACAATTGTACAACCTTGTACACACTTGTACAACCTTGTACACACTTGTACAACCTTGAACACACTTGTACAGCCTTGTACACAATTGTACAACCTTGTACACACTTGTACAACCTTGTACACACTTGTACAACCTTGTACACAATTGTACAGCCTTGTACACACTTGTACAACCTTGTACACACTTGTACAGCCTTGTACACAATTGTACAACCTTGTACACACTTGTACAACCTTGTACACACTTGTACAACCTTGTACACAATTGTACAGCCTTGTACACACTTGTACAACCTTGTACACACTTGTACATCCTCGTAAAAACTTGTACACCCTTGTACACACTTGTACAACCTTGTACAACCTTGTACACACTTGTACAGCCTTGTACAACCTTGTACACACTTGTAGAGCCTTGTAAAAACTTGTACACCCTTGTACACACATGTACAACCTTGTACACACCTTGTACAACCTTGTACACACTTGTACAACCTTGTAAAACTTGTACACATTTGTACACACTTGTACACCCTTGTACACACTTGTACAACCTTGTACAAACTTATACAATCTTGTACACACTTGTACAACCCAGTACACACTTGTACAATCTTGTACAAACTTGTACTCCCTTGTACAAACTTGTACATCCTGGTACACACTTGTACAACCTTGTACAAACTTGTACAAACTTGTACAAACTTGTACATCCTTGTACACGATTGTACACCCTTGTACACACTTGTACAACCTTGTACACACTTGTACAACCTGACACACAATTGTACAACCTTGTACACACTTGTACAACCTTGTACACACTTGTACAACCTTGTACACACTTGTACAACCTTGTACACAATTGTACAGCCTTGTACACACTTGTACAACCTTGTACACACTTGTACAGCCTTGTACAAAATTGTACAACCTTGTACACACTTGTACAGCCTTGTACACAATTGTACAACCTTGTACACACTTGTACAACCTTGTACACCCTTGTACAAACTTTTACACATCGTACACACTTGTACACCCTTGTACAAACTTGTACATCTTTGTACACACTTGTACAACCTTGTACACACTTGTACAACCTTGTACACACTTGTACAGCCTTGTACACAATTGTACAACCTTGTACACAGTTGTACAGCCTTGTACACAATTGTACAACCTTGTACACACTTGTACAACCTTGTACACCCTTGTACACACTTTTACTTATCGTACACACTTGTACACCCTTGTACAAACTTGTTCATCCTTGTACACACTTGTACAACCTTGTACAAACTTATACAATCTTGTACACACTTGTACAACCCAGTACACACTTGTACAATCTTGTACAAACTTGTACTCCCTTGTACAAACTTGTACATCCTTGTACACACTTGTACAACCTTGTAAAAACTTGTACAACCTTGTACACACTTGTACACCCTTGTACACACTTGTACAACCTTGTACACACTTGTACAACCTTGTACACACTTGTACAACCTTGTACACACTTGTACAACCTTGTACACACTTGTACAACCTTGTACACACTTGTACAACCTTGTACACACTTGTACAACCTTGTACACACTTGTACAACCTTGTACACACTTGTACAACCTTGTACACACTTGTACAACCTTGTACACACTTGTACAACCTTGTACACACTTGTACAACCTTGTACACACTTGTACAACCTTGTACACACTTGTACAACCTTGTACACACTTGTACAACCTTGTACACACTTGTACACACTTGTACAACCTTGTACACACTTGTACAACCTTGTACACACTTGTACAACCTTGTACACACTTGTACAACCTTGTACACACTTGTACAACCTTGTACACACTTGTACAACCTTGTACACACTTGTACAACCCTGTACACACTTGTACAACCATGTAAAAACTTGTACAACCTTGTACACACTTGTACACCCTTGTACACACTTGTACAAGCTTGTACACACTTGTACAACCTTGTACACACTTGTACACCCTTGTACACACTTGTACAACCTTTTACAAACTTGTACACAATTGTACAAACTTGTACATTATTGTACATACTTGTACACCCTTGTACACACTTGTACAACCTTGTACAAACCTGTACACCCTTGTACACACTTGTACAACCTTGTACAAACCTGTACACCCTTGTACACACTTGTACAAGCTTGTACACACTTGTACAAGCTTGTACACACTTCTACACCCTTGTTCAAACTTGTGCACCGTTGTACACCTTTGTACACCCTTGTACACATTTGTACAACCTTGTACAAACTTGTACACACTTGTACAAACTTGTACACACTTGTACAACCTTGTACAAACTTGTACAACCTTGTACACACTTGTACAACCTTGTACACACTTGTACAAGCTTGTACACACTTGTACAAGTTGTACACACTTGTACAAGTTGTACACACTTGTACAACCTTGTACACACTTGTACAACCTTGTACACACATTTACAACCTTGTACACACTTGTACAACCTTGTACAAACTTGTACAAACTTGTACAACCTTTTCATCCTTGTACACATTTGTACACCCTTGTACACACTTGTACAACCTTGTACAAACCTGTACACCCTTGTACACACTTGTACAAGCTTGTACACGATTGTACACCCTTGTACACACTTGTGCACCCTTGTACACACTTGTACACCCTTGTACACACTTGTACAACCTTGTACAAACTTCTACACACTTGTACAACATTGTACAAACCTGTACACCCTTGTACACACTTGTACAACCTTGTACACACTTGTACAACCTTGTACCCCCTGTTACAACCTTGTACACACTTGTACAACCTTGTACACACTTGTACAGCCTTGTACACAATTGTACACCCATGTACACAATTTAAAAACTTGTACACACTTGTACAACCTTGTACACACTTGTACAACCTTGTACACACTTGTACAACCTTGTACACACTTGTACAGCCTTGTACACAATTGTACAACCTTGTACACAGTTGTACAGCCTTGTACACAATTGTACAACCTTGTACACACTTGTACAACCTTGTACACCCTTGTACACACTTTTACTTATCGTACACACTTGTACACCCTTGTACAAACTTGTACATCCTTGTACACACTTGTACAACCTTGTACAAACTTGTAAAAACTTGTACAAACTTGTACAAACTTGTACAAACTTGTACATCCTTGTACACACTTGTACAACCTTGTACAAACTTACAAAACTTGTACATCCTTGTACACGATTTTACACCCTTGTACACACTTGTACAACCTTGTAAAAACTTGTACAACCTTGTACACACTTGTACACCCTTGTACACACTTGTACAACCTTTACACACTTGTACAACCTTGTACACACTTGTACAACCTTTTACACACTTGTACAACCTTGTACAAACTTGTACAACCTTGTACACACTTGTACAACCTTGTACACACTTGTACAACCTTGTACAAACTTGTACAACCTTGTACACACTTGTACAACCTTGTACACACTTGTACAACCATGTAAAAACTTGTACAACCTTGTACACACTTGTACACCCTTGTACACACTTGTACAACCTTTTACAAACTTGTACACACTTGTACAAACTTGTACATTATTGTACATACTTGTACACCCTTGTACACACTTGTACAACCTTGTACAAACCTGTACACCCTTGTACACACTTGTACAAGCTTGTACACACTTGTACAAGCTTGTACACACTTGTACACCCTTGTTCAAACTTGTGCACCCTTGTACATTTTTGTACACCCTTGTACACATTTGTACAACCTTGTACAAACTTGTACACACTTGTACAAACTTGTACACACTTGTACAACCTTGTACAAACTTGTACAACTTTGTACACACTTGTACAACCTTGTACACACTTGTACAAGCTTGTACACACTTGTACAAGTTGTACACACTTGTACAACCTTGTACACACTTGTACAACCTTGTACACACTTGTACAACCTTGTACAAACTTGTACAAACTTGTACAACCTTTTCATCCTTGTACACATTTGTACACCCTTGTACACACTTGTACAACCTTGTACAAACCTGTACACCCTTGTACACACTTGTACAAGCTTGTACACGATTGTACACCCTTGTACACACTTGTGCACCCTTGTACACACTTGTACACCCTTGTACACACTTGTACAACCTTGTACAAACTTGTACACTTGTACAACATTGTACAAACCTGTACACCCTTGTACACACTTGTACAACCTTGTACACACTTGTACAACCTTGTACCCCCTGTTACAACCTTGTACACACTTGTACAACCTTGTACACACTTGTACAGCCTTGTACACAATTGTACACCCATGTACACAATTTAAAAACTTGTACACACTTGTACAACCTTGTACACACTTGTACAACCTTGTACAAACTTGTACAACCTTGTACACACTTGTACAACCTTGTACACACTTGTACAACCTTGTACAAACTTGTACAAACTTGTACACACTTGTACACCCTTGTACACACTTGTAGAAGCTTGTACACACTTGTACAACCTTGTACACACTTGTACAACCTTGTAGACAATTGTATAACCTTGTACACACTTGTACAACCTTGTACAAACTTGTACAAACTTGTACACACTTGTACACCCTTGTACACACTTGTAAAAGCTTGTACACACTTGTACAACCTTGTACACACTTGTACACCCTTGTACACACTTGTACAACCTTGTACACACTTGTACAACCTTGTACACAATTGTACAACCTTGTACACACTTGTAAAACCTTGTACACACTTGTACAACCTTGTACACACTTGTACAGCCTTGTACACAATTGTACAACCTTGTACACACTTGTACAACCTTGTACACACTTGTACAACCTAGTACACAATTGTACAGCCTTGTACACACTTGTACAACCTTGTACACACTTGTACAGCCTTGTACAAAATTGTACAACCTTGTACACACTTGTACAGCCTTGTACACAATTGTACAACCTTGTACACACTTGTACAAACTTGTACACCCTTGTACAAACTTTTACACATCGTACACACTTGTACAGCCCTTGTACAAACTTGTACATCCTTGTACACACTTGTACAACCTTGTACACACTTGAACATCCTTGTACACAATTGTACACCCTTGTACACACTCGTACAACCTTGTACACACTTGTACAACCTTGAACAAACTTGTACAGCCTTGTACACAATTGTACAACCTTGTACACACTTGTACAACCTTGTACACACTTGTACAACCTTGTAAACAATTGTACAGCCTTGTACACACTTGTACAACCTTGTACACACTTGTACAGCCTTGTACACAATTGTACAACCTTGTACACACTTGTACAACCTTGTACACACTTGTACAACCTTGTACACACTTGTACAACCTTGTACACAATTGTACAGCCTTGTACACACTTGTACAACCTTGTACACACTTGTACAACCTTGTAAAAACTTGTACACCCTTGTACACACTTGTACAACCTTGTACAACCTTGTACACACTTGTACAGCCTTGTACAACCTTGTACAACCTTGTACACACTTGTACAGCCTTGTAAAAACTTGTACACCCTTGTACACACATGTACAACCTTGTACACAACTTGTACAACCTTGTACACACTTGTACAACCTTGTAAAACTTGTACACATTTGTACACACTTGTACACCCTTGTACACACTTGTACAACCTTGTACAAACTTATACAATCTTGTACAAACTTGTACAACCCAGTACACACTTGTACAATCTTGTACAAACTTGTACTCCCTTGTACAAACTTGTACATCCTTGTACACACTTGTACAACCTTGTACAAACTTGTACAAACTTGTACAAACTTCTTGTACACATTTGTACACATTTGTACACACTTGTACACCCTTGTACACACTTGTACAACCTTGTACAAACTTATACAATCTTGTACACACTTGTACAACCCAGTACACACTTGTACAATCTTGTACAAACTTGTACTCCCTTGTACAAACTTGTACAACCTTGTACACAATTGTAAAACCTTGTACACACTTGTACAACCTTGTACAAACTTGTACACACTTGTACAAACTTTTACATCCTTGTACACATTTGTACACCCTTGTACACACTTGTACAACCTTGTACAACCTTGTACAAACCTGTACACCCTTGTACACACTTGTACAAGCTTGTACACGATTGTACACCCTTGTACAAACTTGTGCAAACTTGTACAAACTTGTACATCCTTGTACACGATTGTTCACCCTTGTACACACTTGTACAACCTTGTACACACTTGTACAACCTAAAAAACACAATTGTACAACCTTGTACACACTTGTACAACCTTGTACACACTTGTACAACCTTGTACACACTTGTACAACCTTGTACACACTTGTACAACCTTGTACACACTTGTACAGCCTTGTACACAATTGTACAACCTTGTACACACTTGCACAACCTTGTACACACTTGTACAACCTTGTACACAATTGTACAGCATTGTACACACTTGTACAACCTTGTACACACTTGTACAGCCTTGTACAAAATTGTACAACCTTGTACACACTTGTACAGCCTTGTACACAATTGTACAACCTTGTACACACTTGTACAACCTTGTACACCCTTGTACAAACTTTTACACATCGTACACACTTGTACACCCTTGTACAAACTTGTACATCCTTGTACACACTTGTACAGCCTTGTACACAATTGTACAACCTTGTACACACTTGTACACACTTTTACTTATCGTACACACTTGTACACCCTTGTACAAACTTGTACATCCTTGTACACACTTGTACAACCTTGTACAAACTTGTACAAACTTGTACATCCTTGTACACGATTTTACACCCTTGTACACACTTGTACAACCTTGTAAAAACTTGTACAACCTTGTACACACTTGTACACCCTTGTACACACTTGTCCAAGCTTGTACACACTTGTACAACCTTGTACACACTTGTACACCCTTGTACACACATGTACAACCTTGTACACAACTTGTACAACCTTGTACACACTTGTACAACCTTGTAAAACTTGTACACCCTTGTACAAACTTGTACACCCCTGTACACACTTGTACACATTTGTACACACTTGTACACCCTTGTACACACTTGTACAACCTTGTACAAACTTATACAATCTTGTACACACTTGTACAACCCAGTACACAACTTGTACAACCTTGTACACACTTGTACAACCTTGTAAAACTTGTACACCCTTGTACAAACTTGTACACCCCTGTACACACTTGTACACATTTGTACACACTTGTACACCCTTGTACACACTTGTACAACCTTGTACAAACTTATACAATCTTGTACACACTTGTACAACCCAGTACACACTTGTACAATCTTGTACAAACTTGTACATCCTTGTACACGATTGTACACCCTTGTACACACTTGTACAACCTTGTACACACTTGTACAACCTTGTACACAATTGTACAACCTTGTACACACTTGTACAACCTTGTTTACACTTGCACAACTTTGTACACACTTGTACAGTCTTGTACACAATTGTACAACCTTGTACACACTTGTACAACCTTGTACACACTTGTACAACCTTGTACACAATTGTACAGCCTTGTACACACTTGTACAACCTTGTACACACTTGTACAGCCTTGTTCACAATTGTACAACCTTGTACACACTTGTACAACCTTGTACACACTTGTACAACCTTGTACACAATTGTACAGCCTTGTACACACTTGTACAACCTTGTACACACTTGTACAACCTTGTAAAAACTTGTACACCCTTGTACAAACTTGTACAACCTTGTACAACCTTGTACACACTTGTACAGCCTTGTACACAATTGTACATACTTGTACACACTTGTACAACCTTGTACACAATTGTACAACCTCGTACACACTTATACAACCTTGTACACACTTGTACAACCTTGTACACACTTGTACAACCTTGTACACACTTGTACAACCTTGTACACACTTGTACAACCTTTTACACACTTGTACAGCCTTGTACACAATTGTACAACCTTGTACACACTTGTACAGCCTTGTACACAATTGTACAACCTTGTACACACTTGTACAACCTTGTACACCCTTGTACACACTTTTACTTATCGTACACACTTGTACACCCTTGTACAAACTTGTACATCCTTGTACACACTTGTACAACCTTGTACAAACTTGTACATCCTTGTACACGATTTTACACCCTTGTACACACTTGTACAACCTTGTAAAAACTTGTACAACCTTGTACACACTTGTACACCCTTGTACACACTTGTACAAGCTTGTACACACTTGTACAACCTTGTACACACTTGTACAACCTTGTACACACTTGTACAACCTTGTACACACTTGTACAACCTTGTACACACTTGTACAACCTTGTACACACTTGTACAACCTTGTACACACTTGTACAACCTTGTACACACTTGTACAACCTTGTACACACTTGTACAACCTTGTACACACTTGTACAGCCTTGTACACAATTGTACAACCTTGTACACACTTGTACAGCCTTGTACACAATTGTAAAACCTTGTACACACTTGTACAACCTTGTACACCCTTGTACACACTTTTACTTATCGTACACACTTGTACAACCTTGTACAAACTTGTACATCCTTGTACACACTTGTACAACCTTGTACAAACTTGTACAAACTTGTACATCCTTGTACACGATTTTACACCCTTGTACACACTTGTACAACCTTGTAAAAACTTGTACAACCTTGTACACACTTGTACACCCTTGTACACACTTGTACACCCTTGTACACACTTGTACAAGCTTGTACACACTTGTACAAGCTTGTACACACTTGTACAAGGTTGTACACACTTGTACAACCTTGTACACACTTGTACAACCTTGTACACACTTGTACAACATTGTACACACTTGTACAACCTTGTACACACTTGTACAACCTTGTACACACTTGTACAACCTTGTACACACTTGTACAACCTTGTACACACTTGTACAACCTTTTACACACTTGTACAACCTTTTACACAATTGTACAACCTTGTACACACTTGTACAACCTTGTACACACTTGTACAACCTTGTACACACTTGTACAACCTTGTACACACTTGTACAGCCTTGTACACAATTGTACAACCTTGTACACACTTGTACAGCCTTGTACACAATTGTAAAACCTTGTACACACTTGTACAACCTTGTACACCCTTGTACACACTTTTACTTATCGTACACACTTGTACACCCTTGTACAAACTTGTACATCCTTATACACACTTGTACAACCTTGTACAAACTTGTACAAACTTGTACATCCTTGTACACGATTTTACACCCTTGTACACACTTGTACAACCTTGTAAAAACTTGTACAACCTTGTACACACTTGTACACCCTTGTACACACTTGTACAAGCTTGTACACACTTGTACAAGCTTGTACACACTTGTACAACCTTGTACACACTTGTACAAGCTTGTACACACTTGTACAACCTTGTACACACTTGTACAACCTTGTACACACTTGTACAACCTTGTACACACTTGTACAACCTTGTACACACTTGTACAACCTTGTACACACTTGTACAACCTTGTACACACTTGTACAACCTTGTACACAATTATACAACCTTGTACACACTTGTACAACCTTGTACACACTTGTACAACCTTGTACACAATTGTACAACCTTGTACACACTTGTACAACCTTGTACACACTTGTACAACCTTGAACACACTTGTACAGCCTTGTACACAATTGTACAACCTTGTACACACTTGTACAACCTTGTACACACTTGTACAACCTTGTACACAATTGTACAGCCTTGTACACACTTGTACAACCTTGTACACACTTGTACAGCCTTTTACACAATTGTACAACCTTGTACACACTTGTACAACCTTGTACACACTTGTACAACCTTGTACACAATTGTACAGCCTTGTACACACTTGTACAACCTTGTACACACTTGTACATCCTCGTAAAAACTTGTACACCTTTGTACACACTTGTACAACCTTGTACAACCTTGTACACACTTGTACAGCCTTGTACAACCTTGTACACACTTGTAGAGCCTTGTAAAAACTTGTACACCCTTGTACACACATGTACAACCTTGTACACAACTTGTACAACCTTGTACACACTTGTACAACCTTGTAAAACTTGTACACATTTGTACACACTTGTACACCCTTGTACACACTTGTACAACCTTGTACAAACTTATACAATCTTGTACACACTTGTACAGCCCAGTACACACTTGTACAATCTTGTACAAACTTGTACTCCCTTGTACAAACTTGTACAACCTTGTACACAATTGTAAAACCTTGTACACACTTGTACAACCTTGTACAAACTTGTACACACTTGTACAAACTTTTACATCCTTGTACACATTTGTACACCCTTGTACACACTTGTACAACCTTGTACAACCTTGTACAAACCTGTACACCCTTGTACACACTTGTACAAGCTTGTACACGATTGTACACCCTTGTACACACTTGTGCACCCTTGTACAAACTTGTACATCCATGTACACACTTGTACAACCTTGTACAAACTTGTACAAACTTGTACAAACTTGTACATCCTTGTACACGATTGTTCACCCTTGTACACACTTGTACAACCTTGTACACACTTGTACAACCTGAAACACAATTGTACAACCTTGTACACACTTGTACAACCTTGTACACACTTGTACAACCTTGTACACACTTGTACAACCTTGTACACACTTGTACAACCTTGTACACACTTGTACAGCCTTGTACACAATTGTACAACCTTGTACACACTTGTACAACCTTGTACACACTTGTACAACCTTGTACACAATTGTACAGCCTTGTACACACTTGTACAACCTTGTACACACTTGTACAGCCTTGTACAAAATTGTACAACCTTGTACACACTTGTACAGCCTTGTACACAATTGTACAACCTTGTACACACTTGTACAACCTTGTACACCCTTGTACAAACTTTTACACATCGTACACACTTGTACACCCTTGTACAAACTTGTACATCCTTGTACACACTTGTACAACCTTGTACACACTTGTACAATCTTGTACACACTTGTACAGCCTTGTACACAATTGTACAACCTTGTACACACTTGTACAGCCTTGTACACAATTGTACAACCTTGTACACACTTGTACAACCTTGTACACCCTTGTACACACTTTTACTTATCGTACACACTTGTACACCCTTGTACAAACTTGTACATCCTTGTACACACTTGTACAACCTTGTACAAACTTGTACAAACTTGTACATCCTTGTACACGATTTTACACCCTTGTACACGTTTGTACAACCTTGTAAAAACTTGTACAATCTTGTACACACTTGTACATCCTTGTAAACACTTGTACAAGCTTGTACACACTTGTACAACCTTGTACACACTTGTACACCCTTGTACACACATGTACAACCTTGTACACAACTTGTACAACCTTGTACACACTTGTACAACCTTGTAAAACTTGTACACCCTTGTACAAACTTGTACACCCCTGTTTACACTTGTACACATTTGTACACACTTGTACACCCTTGTACACACTTGTACAACCTTGTACAAACTTATACAATATTGTACACACTTGTACAACCCAGTACACAACTTGTACAACCTTGTACACACTTGTACAACCTTGTAAAACTTGTACACCCTTGTACAAACTTGTACACCCCTGAACACACTTGTACACATTTGTACACACTTGTACACCCTTGTACACACTTGTACAACCTTGTACAAACTTATACAATCTTGTACACACTTGTACAACCCAGTACACACTTGTACAATCTTGTACAAACTTGTACATCCTTGTACACGATTGTACACCCTTGTACACACTTGTACAACCTTGTACACACTTGTACAACCTTGTACACACTTGTACAACCTTGTACACAATTGTACAACCTTGTACACACTTGTACAACCTTGTACACACTTGCACAACTTTGTACACACTTGTACAGTCTTGTACACAATTGTACAACCTTGTACACACTTGTACAACCTTGTACACACTTGTACAACCTTGTACACAATTGTACAGCCTTGTACACACTTGTACAACCTTGTACACACTTGTACAGCCTTGTACACAATTGTACAACCTTGTACACACTTGTACAACCTTGTACACACTTGTACAACCTTGTACACAATTGTACAGCCTTGTACACACTTGTACAACCTTGTACACACTTGTACAACCTTGTAAAAACTTGTACACCCTTGTACACACTTGTACAACCTTGTACAACCTTGTACACACTTGTACAGCCTTGTACACAATTGTACATACTTGTACACACTTGTACAACCTTGTACACAATTGTACAACCTCGTACACACTTATACAACCTTGTACACACTTGTACAACCTTGTACACACTTGTACAACCTTGTACACACTTGTACAACCTTGTACACACTTGTACAACCTTGTACACACTTGTACAACCTTTTACACACTTGTACAGCCTTGTACACAATTGTACAACCTTGTACACACTTGTACAGCCTTGTACACAATTGTACAACCTTGTACACACTTGTACAACCTTGTACACCCTTGTACACACTTTTACTTATCGTCCACACTTGTACACCCTTGTACAAACTTGTACAACCTTGTACACAATTGTACAGCCTTGTACACACTTGTACATCCTTGTACACACTTGTACAGCCTTGTACAAAATTGTACAACCTTGTACACACTTGTACAGCCTTGTACACAATTGTACAACCTTGTACACACTTGTACAAACTTGTACACCCTTGTACAAACTTTTACACATCGTACACACTTGTACAGCCCTTGTACAAACTTGTACATCCTTGTACACACTTGTACAACCTTGTACACACTTGTACATCCTTGTACACAATTGTACACCCTTGTACACACTTGTACAACCTTGTACACACTATTACAACCTTGAACACACTTGTACAGCCTTGTACACAATTGTACAACCTTGTACACACTTGTACAACCTTGTACACACTTGTACAACCTTGTACACAATAGTACAGCCTTGTACACACTTGTACAACCTTGTACACACTTGTACAGCCTTGTACACAATTGTACAACCTTGTACACACTTGTACAACCTTGTACACACTTGTACAGCCTTGTACACAATTGTAAGACCTTGTACACACTTGTACAACCTTGTACACCCTTGTACACACTTTTACTTATCGTACACACTTGTACACCCTTGTACAAACTTGTACATCCTTGTACACACTTGTACAACCTTGTACAAACTTGTACAAACTTGTACATCCTTGTACACGATTTTACACCCTTGTACACACTTGTACAACCTTGTACACACTTGTACAACCTTGTACACAATTGTACAACCTTGTACACACTTGTACAACCTTGTACACACTTGTACAACCTTGTACACACTTGTACAACCTTGTACACACTTGTACAACCTTGTACACACTTGTACAACCTTTTACACACTTGTACAACCTTGTACACACTTGTACAACCTTGTACACACTTGTACAACCTTGTACACACTTGTACAACCTTGTACACACTTGTACAACCTTGTACACACTTGTACAACCTTGTACACACTTGTACAACCATGTAAAAACTTGTACAACCTTGTACACACTTGTACACCCTTGTACACACTTGTACAAGCTTGTACACACTTGTACAACCTTGTACACACTTGTACACCCTTGTACACACTTGTACAACCTTTTACAAACTTGTACACACTTGTACAAACTTGTACATTATTGTACATACTTGTACACCCTTGTACACACTTGTACAACCTTGTACAAACCTGTACACCCTTGTACACACTTGTACAAGCTTGTACACACTTGTACAAGCTTGTACACACTTGTACACCCTTGTTCAAACTTGTGCACCCTTGTACACCTTTGTACACCCTTGTACACATTTGTACAACCTTGTACAAACTTGTACACACTTGTACAAACTTGTACACACTTGTACAACCTTGTACAAACTTGTACAACCTTGTACACACTTGTACAACCTTGTACACACTTGTACAAGCTTGTACACACTTGTACAAGTTGTACACACTTGTACAACCTTGTACACACTTGTACAACCTTGTACACACTTGTACAACCTTGTACAAACTTGTACACAATTGTACAACCTTTTCATCCTTGTACACATTTGTACACCCTTGTACACACTTGTACAACCTTGTACAAACCTGTACACCCTTGTACACACTTGTACAAGCTTGTACACGATTGTACACCCTTGTACACACTTGTGCACCCTTGTACACACTTGTACACCCTTGTACACACTTGTACAACCTTGTACAAACTTGTACACACTTGTACAACATTGTACAAACCTGTTCACCCTTGTACACACTTGTACAACCTTGTACACACTTGTACAACCTTGTATCCCCTGTTACAACCTTGTACACACTTGTACAACCTTGTACACACTTGTACAGCCTTGTACACAATTGTACACCCATGTACACAATTTAAAAACTTGTACACACTTGTACAACCTTGTACACACTTGTACAACCTTGTACACACTTGTACAACCTTGTACACACTTGTACAACCTTGTACACACTTGTACAACATTGTACAAACTTGTACAAACTTGTACACACTTGTACACCCTTGTACACACTTGTAAAAGCTTGTACACACTTGTACAACCTTGTACACACTTGTACAACCTTGTACACAATTGTATAACCTTGTACACTTTTGTACAACCTTGTACAAACTTGTACAAACTTGTACACACTTGTACACCCTTGTACACACTTGTAAAAGCTTGTACACACTTGTACAACCTTGTACACACTTGTACACCCTTGTACACACTTGTACAACCTTGTACACACTTGTACAACCTTGTACACAATTGTACAACCTTGTACACACTTGTACAACCTTGTACACACTTGTACAACCTTGTACACACTTGTACAGCCTTGTACACAATTGTACAACCTTGTACACACTTGTACAACCTTGTACACACTTGTACAACCTTGTACACAATTGTACAGCCTTGAACACACTTGTACAACCTTGTACACACTTGTACAGCCTTGTACAAAATTGTACAACCTTGTACACACTTGTACAGCCTTGTACACAATTGTACAACCTTGTACACACTTGTACAAACTTGTACACCCTTGTACAAACTTTTACACATCGTACACACTTGTACAGCCCTTGTACAAACTTGTACATCCTTGTACACACTTGTACAACCTTGTACACACTTGTACATCCTTGTACACAATTGTACACCCTTGTACACACTTGTACAACCTTGTACACACTTGTACTACCTTGAACACACTTGTACAGCCTTGTACACAATTGTACAACCTTGTACACACTTGTACAACCTTGTACACACTTGTACAACCTTGTACACACTTGTACAACCTTGTACACAATTGTACAGCCTTGTACACACTTGTACAACCTTGTACACACTTGTACAGCCTTGTACACAATTGTACAACCTTGTACACACTTGTACAACCTTGTACACACTTGTACAACCTTGTACACAATTGTACAGCCTTGTACAACCTTGTACAACCTTGTACACACTTGTACAGCCTTGTAAAAACTTGTACACCCTTGTACACACATGTACAACCTTGTACACAACTTGTACAACCTTGTACACACTTGTACAACCTTGTAAAACTTGTACACATTTGTACACACTTGTACACCCTTGTACACACTTGTACAACCTTGTACAAACTTATACAATCTTGTACACACTTGTACAACCCAGTACACACTTGTACAATCTTGTACAAACTTGTACTCCCTTGTACAAACTTGTACATCCTTGTACACACTTGTACAACCTTGTACAAACTTGTACAAACTTGTACAAACTTGTACATCCTTGTACACGATTGTACACCCTTGTACACACTTGTACAACCTTGTACACACTTGTACAACCTGACACACTATTGTACAACCTTGTACACACTTGTACAACCTTGTACACACTTGTACAACCTTGTACACACTTGTACAGCCTTGTACACAATTGTACAACCTTGTACACACTTGTACAACCTTGTTTACACTTGTACAACCTTGTACACAATTGTACAGCCTTGTACACAATTGTACAACCTTGTACACACTTGTACAGCCTTGTACACACTTGTACAGCCTTGTACAAAATTGTACAGCCTTGTACACATTTGTACAACCTTGTACACACTTGTACAACCTTGTACACCCTTGTACAAACTTTTACACATCGTACACACTTGTACACCCTTGTACAAACTTGTACATCCTTGTACACACTTGTACAACCTTGTACACACTTGTACAACCTTGTACACACTTGTACAGCCTTGTACACAATTGTACAACCTTGTACACAGTTGTACAGCCTTGTACACAATTGTACAACCTTGTACACACTTGTACAACCTTGTACACCCTTGTACACACTTTTACTTATCGTACACACTTGTACACCCTTGTACAAACTTGTACATCCTTGTACACACTTGTACAACCTTGTACAAACTTGTACAAACTTGTACATCCTTGTACACGATTTTACACCCTTGTACACACTTGTACAACCTTGTAAAAACTTGTACAACCTTGTACACACTTGTACACCCTTGTACACACTTGTACAACCTTGTACACACTTGTACAACCTTGTACACACTTGTACAACCTTGTACACACTTGTACAACCTTGTACACACTTGTACAACCTTGTACACACTTGTACAACCTTGTACACATTTGTACACCCTTGTACACACTTGTACAACCTTGTACAACCTTGTACAAACCTGTACACCCTTGTACACACTTGTACAAGCTTGTACACGATTGTACACCCTTGTACACACTTGTGCACCCTTGTACAAACTTGTACATCTTTGTACACACTTGTACAACCTTGTACAAACTTGTACAAACTTGTACAAACTTTTACAAACTTGTACACACTTGTACAACCTTTTCATCCTTGTACAAATTTGTACACCCTTGTACACACTTGTACAACCTTGTACAAACCTGTACACCCTTGTACACACTTGTACAAGCTTGTACACGATTGTACACCCTTGTACACACTTGTGCACCCTTGTACACACTTGTACACCCTTGTACACACTTGTACAACCTTGTACAAACTTGTACACACTTGTACAACATTGTACAAACCTGTTCACCCTTGTACACACTTGTACAACCTTGTACACACTTGTACAACCTTGTACCCCCTGTTACAACCTTGTACACACTTGTACAACCTTGTACACACTTGTACAGCCTTGTACACAATTGTACACCCATGTACACAATTTAAAAACTTGTACACACTTGTACAACCTTGTACACACTTGTACAACCTTGTACACACTTGTACAACCTTGTACACACTTGTACAACCTTGTACACACTTGTACAACCTTGTACACACTTGTACAACCTTGTACAAACTTGTACAAACTTGTACACACTTGTACACCCTTGTACACACTTGTAAAAGCTTGTACACACTTGTACAACCTTGTACACACTTGTACAACCTTGTACACAATTGTATAACCTTGTACACTTTTGTACAACCTTGTACAAACTTGTACAAACTTGTACACACTTGTACACCCTTGTACACACTTGTAAAAGCTTGTACACACTTGTACAACCTTGTACACACTTGTACACCCTTGTACACACTTGTACAACCTTGTACACACTTGTACAACCTTGTACACAATTGTACAACCTTGTACACACTTGTACAACCTTGTACACACTTGTACAACCTTGTACACACTTGTACAGCCTTGTACACAATTGTACAACCTTGTACACACTTGTACAACCTTGTACACACTTGTACAACCTTGTACACAATTGTACAGCCTTGAACACACTTGTACAACCTTGTACACACTTGTACAGCCTTGTACAAAATTGTACAACCTTGTACACACTTGTACAGCCTTGTACACAATTGTACAACCTTGTACACACTTGTACAAACTTGTACACCCTTGTACAAACTTTTACACATCGTACACACTTGTACAGCCCTTGTACAAACTTGTACATCCTTGTACACACTTGTAAAACCTTGTACACACTTGTACATCCTTGTACACAATTGTACACCCTTGTACACACTTGTACAACCTTGTACACACTTGTACAACCTTGAACACACTTGTACAGCCTTGTACACAATTGTACAACCTTGTACACACTTGTACAACCTTGTACACACTTGTACAACCTTGTACACAATTGTACAGCCTTGTACACACTTGTACAACCTTGTACACACTTGTACAGCCTTGTACACAATTGTACAACCTTGTACACACTTGTACAACCTTGTACACACTTGTACAACCTTGTACACAATTGTACAGCCTTGTACACACTTGTACAACCTTGTACACACTTGTACAACCTTGTAAAAACTTGTACACCCTTGTACACACTTGTACAACCTTGTACAACCTTGTACACACTTGTACAGCCTTGTACAACCTTACAACCTTGTACACACTTGTACAGCCTTGTAAAAACTTGTACACCCTTGTACACACATGTACAACCTTGTACACAACTTGTACAACCTTGTACACACTTGTACAACCTTGTAAAACTTGTACACATTTGTACACACTTGTACACCCTTGTACACACTTGTACAACCTTGTACAAACTTATACAATCTTGTACACACTTGTACAACCCAGTACACACTTGTACAATCTTGTACAAACTTGTACTCCCTTGTACAAACTTGTACATCCTTGTACACACTTGTACAACCTTGTACAAACTTGTACAAACTTGTACATCCTTGTACACGATTGTACACCCTTGTACACACTTGTACAACCTTGTACACACTTGTACAACCTGACACACTATTGTACAACCTTGTACACACTTGTACAACCTTGTACACACTTGTACAACCTTGTACACACTTGTACAGCCTTGTACACAATTGTACAACCTTGTACACACTTGTACAACCTTGTTTACACTTGTACAACCTTGTACACAATTGTACAGCCTTGTACACAATTGTACAACCTTGTACACACTTGTACAGCCTTGTACACACTTGTACAGCCTTGTACAAAATTGTACAGCCTTGTACACATTTGTACAACCTTGTACAAACTTGTACATCCTTGTACACACTTGTACAACCTTGTACACACTTGTACAACCTTGTACACACTTGTACAGCCTTGTACACAATTGTACAACCTTGTACACAGTTGTACAGCCTTGTACACAATTGTACAACCTTGTACACACTTGTACAACCTTGTACACCCTTGTACACACTTTTACTTATCGTACACACTTGTACACCCTTGTACAAACTTGTACATCCTTGTACACACTTGTACAACCTTGTACAAACTTGTACAAACTTGTACATCCTTGTACACGATTTTACACCCTTGTACACACTTGTACAACCTTGTAAAAACTTGTACAACCTTGTACACACTTGTACACCCTTGTACACACTTGTACAACCTTGTACACACTTGTACAACCTTGTACACACTTGTACAACCTTGTACACACTTGTACAACCTTGTACACACTTGTACAACCTTGTACACACTTGTACAACCTTGTACACATTTGTACACCCTTGTACACACTTGTACAACCTTGTACAACCTTGTACAAACCTGTACACCCTTGTACACACTTGTACAAGCTTGTACACGATTGTACACCCTTGTACACACTTGTGCACCCTTGTACAAACTTGTACATCCTTGTACACACTTGTACAACCTTGTACAAACTTGTACAAACTTGTACAAACTTTTACAAACTTGTACATCCTTGTACACGATTGTACACCCTTGTACACACTTGTACAACCTTGTACACACTTGTACAACCTGATACACACTTGTACAACCTTGTACACACTTGTACAACCTTGTACACACTTGTACAACCTTGTACACACTTGTACAGCCTTGTACACAATTGTACAACCTTGTACACACTTGTACAACCTTGTACAAACTTGTACACACTTGTACAAACTTTTACATCCTTGTACACATTTGTACACCATTGTACACACTTGTACAACCTTGTACAACCTTGTACAAACCTGTACACCCTTGTACACACTTGTACAAGCTTGTACACGATTGTACACCCTTGTACACACTTGTGCACCCTTGTACAAACTTGTACATCCTTGTACACACTTGTACAACCTTGTACAAACTTGTACAAACTTGTACAAACTTTTACAAACTTGTACATCCTTGTACACGATTGTACACCCTTGTACACACTTGTACAACCTTGTACACACTTGTACAACCTGATACACAATTGTACAACCTTGTACACACTTGTACAACCTTGTACACACTTGTACAGCCTTGTACACAATTGTACAACCTTGTACACACTTGTACAGCCTTGTACACACTTGTACAGCCTTGTACAAAATTGTACAGCCTTGTACACAATTGTACAACCTTGTACACACTTGTCCAACCTTGTACACCCTTGTACAAACTTTTACACATCGTACACACTTGTACACCCTTGTACAAACTTGTACAACCTTGTACACACTTGTACAGCCTTGTACACAATTGTACAACCTTGTACACAATTGTACAGCCTTGTACACACTTGTACAACCTTGTACACACTTGTACAACCTTGTAAAAACTTGTACACCCTTGTACACACTTGTACAACCTTGTACAACCTTGTACACACTTGTACAGCCTTGTACAACCTTGTACAACCTTGTACACACTTGTACAGCCTTGTAAAAACTTGTACACCCTTGTACACACATGTACAACCTTGTACACAACTTGTACAACCTTGTACACACTTGTACAACCTTGTAAAACTTGTACACATTTGTACACACTTGTACACCCTTGTACACACTTGTACAACCTTGTACAAACTTATACAATCTTGTACACACTTGTACAACCCAGTACACACTTGTACAATCTTGTACAAACTTGTACTCCCTTGTACAAACTTGTACATCCTTGTACACACTTGTACAACCTTGTACAAACTTGTACAAACTTGTACAAACTTGTACATCCTTGTACACGATTGTACACCCTTGTACACACTTGTACAACCTTGTACACATTTGTACAACCTTGTACACACTTGTACAACCTGACACACTATTGTACAACCTTGTACACACTTGTACAACCTTGTACACACTTGTACAACCTTGTACACACTTGTACAGCCTTGTACACAATTGTACAACCTTGTACACACTTGTACAACCTTGTTTACACTTGTACAACCTTGTACACAATTGTACAGCCTTGTACACAATTGTACAACCTTGTACACACTTGTACAGCCTTGTACACACTTGTACAGCCTTGTACAAAATTGTACAGCCTTGTACACATTTGTACAACCTTGTACACACTTGTACAACCTTGTACACCCTTGTACAAACTTTTACACATCGTACACACTTGTACACCCTTGTACAAACTTGTACATCCTTGTACACACTTGTACAACCTTGTAAACACTTGTACAACCTTGTACACACTTGTACAGCCTTGTACACAATTGTACAACCTTGTACACAGTTGTACAGCCTTGTACACAATTGTACAACCTTGTACACACTTGTACAACCTTGTACACCCTTGTACACACTTTTACTTATCGTACACACTTGTACACCCTTGTACAAACTTGTACATCCTTGTACACACTTGTACAACCTTGTACAAACTTGTACAAACTTGTACATCCTTGTACACGATTTTACACCCTTGTACACACTTGTACAACCTTGTAAAAACTTGTACAACCTTGTACACACTTGTACACCCTTGTACACACTTGTACAACCTTGTACACACTTGTACAACCTTGTACACACTTGTACAACCTTGTACACACTTGTACAACCTTGTACACACTTGTACAACCTTGTACACACTTGTACAACCTTGTACACATTTGTACACCCTTGTACACACTTGTACAACCTTGTACAACCTTGTACAAACCTGTACACCCTTGTACACACTTGTACAAGCTTGTACACGATTGTACACCCTTGTACACACTTGTGCACCCTTGTACAAACTTGTACATCCTTGTACACACTTGTACAACCTTGTACAAACTTGTACAAACTTGTACAAACTTTTACAAACTTGTACATCCTTGTACACGATTGTACACCCTTGTACACACTTGTACAACCTTGTACACACTTGTACAACCTGATACACACTTGTACAACCTTGTACACACTTGTACAACCTTGTACACACTTGTACAACCTTGTACACACTTGTACAGCCTTGTACACAATTGTACAACCTTGTACTTACTTGTACAACCTTGTACAAACTTGTACACACTTGTACAAACTTTTACATCCTTGTACACATTTGTACACCATTGTACACACTTGTACAACCTTGTACAACCTTGTACAAACCTGTACACCCTTGTACACACTTGTACAAGCTTGTACACGATTGTACACCCTTGTACACACTTGTGCACCCTTGTACAAACTTGTACATCCTTGTACACACTTGTACAACCTTGTACAAACTTGTACAAACTTGTACAAACTTTTACAAACTTGTACATCTTTGTACACGATTGTACACCCTTGTACACACTTGTACAACCTTGTACACACTTGTACAACCTGATACACAATTGTACAACCTTGTACACACTTGTACAACCTTGTACACACTTGTACAGCCTTGTACACAATTGTACAACCTTGTACACACTTGTACAGCCTTGTACACACTTGTACAGCCTTGTACAAAATTGTACAGCCTTGTACACAATTGTACAACCTTGTACACACTTGTACAACCTTGTACACCCTTGTACAAACTTTTACACATCGTACACACTTGTACACCCTTGTACAAACTTGTACATCCTTGTACACACTTGTACAACCTTGTACACACTTGTACAACCTTGTACACACTTGTACAACCTTGTACACACTTGTACAGCCTTGTACACAATTGTACAACCTTGTACACAGTTGTACAGCCTTGTACACAATTGTACAACCTTGTACACACTTGTACACACTTTTACTTATCGTACACACTTGTACACCCTTGTACAAACTTGTACATCCTTGTACACACTTGTACAACCTTGTACAAACTTGTACAAACTTGTACATCCTTGTACACGATTTTACACCCTTGTACACACTTGTACAACCTTGTAAAAACTTGTACAACCTTGTACACACTTGTACACCCTTGTACACACTTGTACAACCTTGTACACACTTGTACAACCTTGTACACACTTGTACAACCTTGTACACACTTGTACAACCTTGTACACACTTGTACAACCTTGTACACACTTGTACAACCTTGTACACACTTGTACAACCTTGTACACACTTGTACAACCTTGTACACACTTGTACAACCTTGTACACACTTGTACAACCTTGTACACACTTGTACAACCTTGTACACACTTGTACAACCTTGTACACACTTGTACAACCTTGTACACACTTGTACAACCATGTAAAAACTTGTACAACCTTGTACACACTTGTACACCCTTGTACACACTTGTACAAGCTTGTACACACTTGTACAACCTTGTACACACTTGTACACCCTTGTACACACTTGTACAACCTTGTACAAACCTGTACACCCTTGTACACACTTGTACAAGCTTGTACACACTTGTACAAGCTTGTACACACTTGTACAAGCTTGTACACACTTGTACAAGCTTGTACACACTTGTACACCTTTGTTCAAACTTGTGCACCCTTGTACACTTTTGTACACCCTTGTACACATTTGTACAACCTTGTACAAACTTGTACACACTTGTACAATTTTGTACACACTTGTACAACCTTGTACAAACTTGTACAACCTTGTACACACTTGTACAAGCTTGTACACACTTGTACAAGTTGTACACACTTGTACAACCTTGTACACACTTGTACAACCTTGTACACACTTGTACAACCTTGTACACACTTGTACAACCTTGTACACACTTGTACAACCTTGTAGACAATTGTAAAACCTTGTACACACTTGTACAACCTTGTACAAACTTGTACACACTTGTACAAACTTTTACATCCTTGTACACATTTGTACACCCTTGTACACACTTGTACAACCTTGTACAAACCTGTACACCCTTGTACACACTTGTACAAGCTTGTACACGATTGTACACCCTTGTACACACTTATGCACCCTTACACAAACTTGTACATCCTTGTACACACTTGTACAACCTTGTACAAACTTGTACAAACTTGTACAAACTTTTACAAACTTGTACATCCTTGTACACGATTGTACACCCTTGTACACACTTGTACAACCTTGTACACACTTGTACAACCTGATACACAATTGTACAACCTTGTACACACTTGTACAACCTTGTACACACTTGTACAACCTTGTACACACTTGTACAACCTTGTACACACTTGTACAACCTTGTACACACTTGTACAGCCTTGTACACAATTGTACAACCTTGTACACACTTGTACAACCTTGTACACACTTGTACAACCTTGTACACAATTGTACAGCCTTGTACACACTTGTACAACCTTGTACACACTTGTACAGCCTTGTACAAAATTGTACAACCTTGTACACACTTGTACAGCCTTGTACACAATTGTACAACCTTGTACACACTTGTACAACCTTGTACACCCTTGTACAAACTTTTACACATCGTACACACTTGTACACCCTTGTACAAACTTGTACATCCTTGTACACACTTGTACAACCTTGTACACACTTGTACAATCTTGTACACACTTGTACAGCCTTGTACACAATTGTACAACCTTGTACACACTTGTACAGCCTTGTACACAATTGTACAACCTTGTACACACTTGTACAACCTTGTACACCCTTGTACACACTTTTACTTATCGTACACACTTGTACACCCTTGTACAAACTTGTACATCCTTGTACACACTTGTACAACCTTGTACAAACTTGTACAAACTTGTACATCCTTGTACACGATTTTACCGCCTTGTACACACTTGTACAACCTTGTAAAAACTTGTACAACCTTGTACACACTTGTACACCCTTGTACACACTTGTACAAGCTTGTACACACTTGTACAACCTTGTACACACTTGTACACCCTTGTACACACATGTACAACCTTGTACACAACTTGTACAACCTTGTACACACTTGTACAACCTTGTAAAACTTGTACACCCTTGTACAAACTTGTACACCCCTGTACACACTTGTACACATTTGTACACACTTGTACACCCTTGTACACACTTGTACAACCTTGTACAAACTTATACAATCTTGTACACACTTGTACAACCCAGTACACAACTTGTACAACCTTGTACACACTTGAACAACCTTGTAAAACTTGTACACCCTTGTACAAACTTGTACACCCCTGTACACAATTGTACACATTTGTACACACTTGTAAACCCTTGTACACACTTGTACAACCTTGTACAAACTTATACAATCTTGTACACACTTGTACAACCCAGTACACACTTGTACAATCTTGTACAAACTTGTACATCCTTGTACACGATTGTACACCCTTGTACACACTTGTACAACCTTGTACACACTTGTACAACCTTGTACACAATTGTACAACCTTGTACACACTTGTACAACCTTGTACACACTTGCACAACTTTGTACACACTTGTACAGTCTTGTACACAATTGTACAACCTTGTACACACTTGTACAACCTTGTACACACTTGTACAACCTTGTACACAATTGTACAGCCTTGTACACACTTGTACAACCTTGTACACACTTGTACAGCCTTGTACACAATTGTACAACCTTGTACACACTTGTACAACCTTGTACACACTTGTACAACCTTGTACACAATTGTACAGCCTTGTACACACTTGTACAACCTTGTACACACTTGTACAACCTTGTTAAAACTTGTACACCCTTGTACACACTTGTACAACCTTGTACAACCTTGTACACACTTGTACAGCCTTGTACACAATTGTACAACCTTGTACACACTTGTACAACCTTGTACACAATTGTGAAACCTCGTACACACTTGTACAACCTTGTACACACTTGAACAACCTTGTACACACTTGTACAACCTTGTACACACTTGTACAACCTTGTACACACTTGTACAACCTTTTACACACTTGTACAGCCTTGTACACAATTGTACAACCTTGTACACACTTGTACAACCTTGTACACACTTGTACAACCTTGTACACAATTGTAGAGCCCTGTACACACTTGTACAACCTTGTACACACTTGTACAGATTTGTACAAAATTGTACAACCTTGTACACACTTGTACAGCCTTGTACACAATTGTACAACCTTGTACACACTTGTACAAACTTGTACACCCTTGTACAAACATTTACACTTCGTACACACTTGTACAGCCCTTGTACAAACTTGTACATCCTTGTACACACTTGTACAACCTTGTACACACTTGTACATCCTTGTACACAATTGTACACCCTTGTACACACTTGTACAACCTTGTACACACTTGTACAACCTTGAACACACTTGTACAGCCTTGTACACAATTGTACAACCTTGTACACACTTGTACAACCTTGTACACACTTGTACAACCTTGTACACAATTGTACAGCCTTGTACACACTTGTACAACCTTGTACACACTTGTACAGCCTTGTACACAATTGTACAACTTTGTGCACACTTGTACAACCTTGTACACACTTGTACAACCTTGTACACACTTGTACAAGCTTGTACACACTTGTACAAGTTGTACACACTTGTACAACCTTGTACACACTTGTACAACCTTGTACACACTTGTACAACCTTGTACACACTTGTACAACCTTGTACACAATTGTAAAACCTTGTACACACTTGTACAACCTTGTACAAACTTGTACACACTTGTACAAACTTTTACATCCTTGTACACATTTGTACACCCTTGTACACACTTGTACAACCTTGTACAACCTTGTACAAACCTGTACACCCTTGTACACACTTGTACAAGCTTGTACACGATTGTACACCCTTGTACACACTTGTGCACCCTTGTACAAACTTGTACATCCTTGTACACACTTGTACAACCTTGTACAAACTTGTACAAACTTGTACAAACTTTTACAAACTTGTACATCCTTGTACACGATTGTACACCCTTGTACACACTTGTACAACCTTGTACACACTTGTACAACCTGATACACAATTGTACAACCTTGTACACACTTGTACAACCTTGTACACACTTGTACAACCTTGTACACACTTGTACAACCTTGTACACACTTGTACAATCTTGTACACACTTGTACAGCCTTGTACACAATTGTACAACCTTGTACACACTTGTACAACCTTGTACACACTTGTACAACCTTGTACACAATTGTACAGCCTTGTACACACTTGTACAACCTTGTACACAATTGTACAGCCTTGTACAAAATTGTACAACCTTGTACACACTTGTACAGCCTTGTACACAATTGTACAACCTTGTACACACTTGTACAACCTTGTACACCCTTGTACAAACTTTTACACATCGTACACACTTGTACACCCTTGTACAAACTTGTACATCCTTGTACACACTTGTACAACCTTGTACACACTTGTACAATCTTGTACACACTTGTACAGCCTTGTACACAATTGTACAACCTTGTACACACTTGTACAGCCTTGTACACAATTGTACAACCTTGTACACACTTGTACAACCTTGTACACCCTTGTACACACTTTTACTTATCGTACACACTTGTACACCCTTGTACAAACTTGTACATCCTTGTACACACTTGTACAACCTTGTACAAACTTGTACAAACTTGTACATCCTTGTACACGATTTTACCGCCTTGTACACACTTGTACAACCTTGTAAAAACTTGTACAACCTTGTACACACTTGTACACCCTTGTACACACTTGTACACCCTTGTACACACTTGTACAAGCTTGTACACACTTGTACAACCTTGTACACACTTGTACACCCTTGTACACACATGTACAACCTTGTACACAACTTGTTCAACCTTGTACACACTTGTACAACCTTGTTAAACTTGTACACCCTTGTACAAACTTGTACAACCCTGTACACACTTGTACACATTTGTACACACTTGTACACCCTTGTACACACTTGTACAACCTTGTACAAACTTATACAATCTTGTACACACTTGTACAACCCAGTACACAACTTGTACAACCTTGTACACACTTGTACAACCTTGTAAAACTTGTACACACTTGTACAAACTTGTACACCCCTGTACACACTTGTACACATTTGTACACACTTGTACACCCTTGTACACACTTGTACAACCTTGTACAAACTTATACAATCTTGTACACACTTGTACAACCCAGTACACACTTGTACAATCTTGTACAACCTTGTACATCCTTGTACACGATTGTACACCCTTGTACACACTTGTACAACCTTGTACACACTTGTACAACCTTGTACACAATTGTACAACCTTGTACACACTTGTACAACCTTGTACACACTTGCACAACTTTGTACACACTTGTACAGTCTTGTACACAATTGTACAACCTTGTACACACTTGTACAACCTTGTACACACTTGTACAACCTTGTACACAATTGTACAGCCTTGTACACACTTGTACAACCTTGTACACACTTGTACAGCCTTGTACACAATTGTACAACCTTGTACACACTTGTACAACCTTGTACACACTTGTACAACCTTGTACACAATTGTACAGCCTTGTACACACTTGTACAACCTTGTACACACTTGTACAACCTTGTTAAAACTTGTACACCCTTGTACACACTTGTACAACCTTGTACAACCTTGTACACACTTGTACAGCCTTGTACACAATTGTACAACCTTGTACACACTTGTACAACCTTGTACACAATTGTGAAACCTCGTACACACTTGTACAACCTTGTACACACTTGAACAACCTTGTACACACTTGTAAAACCTTGTACACACTTGTACAACCTTGTACACACTTGTACAACCTTTTACACACTTGTACAGCCTTGTACACAATTGTACAACCTTGTACACACTTGTAAACCCTTGTACACAATTGTACAACCTTGTACACACTTGTACAACCTTGTACACACTTGTACAACCTTGTACACAATTGTAGAGCCCTGTACACACTTGTACAACCTTGTACACACTTGTACAGCCTTGTACAAAATTGTACAACCTTGTACACACTTGTACAGCCTTGTACACAATTGTACAACCTTGTACACACTTGTACAAACTTGTACACCCTTGTACAAACATTTACACTTCGTACACACTTGTACAGCCCTTGTACAAACTTGTACATCCTTGTACACACTTGTACAACCTTGTACACACTTGTACATCCTTGTACACAATAGTACACCCTTGTACACACTTGTACAACCTTGTACACACTTGTACAACCTTGAACACACTTGTACAGCCTTGTACACAATTGTACAACCTTGTACACACTTGTACAACCTTGTACACACTTGTACAACCTTGTACACAATTGTACAGCCTTGTACACACTTGTACAACCTTGTACACACTTGTACAGCCTTGTACACAATTGTACAACCTTGTACACACTTGTACAACCTTGTACACACTTGTACAACCTTGTACACAATTGTACAGCCTTGTACACACTTGTACAACCTTGTACACACTTGTACAACCTTGTAAAAACTTGTACACAATGTACACACTTGTACAACCTTGTACAACCTTGTACACACTTGTACAGCCTTGTACAACCTTGTACAACCTTGTTTACACTTGTACAGCCTTGTAAAAACTTGTACACCCTTGTACACACATGTACAACCTTGTACACAACTTGTACAACCTTGTACACACTTGTACAACCTTGTAAAACTTGTACACATTTGTACACACTTGTACACCCTTGTACACACTTGTACAACCTTGTACAAACTTATACAATCTTGTACACACTTGTACAACCCAGTACACACTTGTACAATCTTGTACAAACTTGTACTCCCTTGTACAAACTTGTACATCCTTGTACACACTTGTACAACCTTGTACAAACTTGTACAAACTTGTACAAACTTGTACATCCTTGTACACTATTGTACACCCTTGTACACACTTGTACAACCTTGTACACACTTGTACAACCTGACACACAGTTGTACAACCTTGTACACACTTGTACAACCTTGTACACACTTGTACAGCCTTGTACACAATTGTACAACCTTGTACACACTTGTACAACCTTGTACACACTTGTACAACCTTGTACACAATTGTACAGCCTTGTACACAATTGTACAACCTTGTACACACTTGTACAGCCTTGTACACACTTGTACAGCCTTGTACAAAATTGTACAGCCTTGTACACAATTGTACAACCTTGTACACACTTGTACAACCTTGTACACCCTTGTACAAACTTGTACATCCTTGTACACGATTGTACACACTTGTACAATCTTGTACATCCTTGTACACACTTGTACAACCTGATACACAATTGTACAACCTTGTACACACTTGTACAACCTTGTACACACTTGTACAACCTTGTACACACTTGTACAACCTTGTACACACTTGTACAACCTTGTACGCACTTGTACAACCTTGTACGCACTTGTACAACCTTGTACACACTTGTACAGCCTTCTACACAATTGTACAACCTTGTACACACTTGTACAACCTTGTACACACTTGTACAACCTTGTACACAATTGTACAGCCTTGTACACACTTGTACAACCTTGTACACACTTGTACAGCCTTGTAAAAAATTGTACAACCTTGTACACACTTGTACAGCCTTGTACACAATTGTACAACCTTGTACACACTTGTACAACCTTGTACACCCTTGTACAAACTTTTACACATCGTACACACTTGTACACCCTTGTACAAACTTGTACATCCTTGTACACACTTGTACAACCTTGTACACACTTGTACAATCTTGTACACACTTGTACAGCCTTGTACACAATTGTACAACTTTGTACACACTTGTACAGCCTTGTACACAATTGTACAACCTTGTACAAACTTGTACAACCTTGTACACCCTTGTACACACTTTTACTTATCGTACACACTTGTACACCCTTGTACAAACTTGTACATCCTTGTACACACTTGTACAACCTTGTACAAACTTGTACAAACTTGTACATCCTTGTACACGATTTTACCGCCTTGTACACACTTGTACAACCTTGTAAAAACTTGTACAACCTTGTACACACTTGTACACCCTTGTACACACTTGTACAAGCTTGTACACACTTGTACAACCTTGTACACACTTGTACACCCTTGTACACACATGTACAACCTTGTACACAACTTGTATAACCTTGTACACACTTGTACAACCTTGTAAAACTTGTACACCCTTGTACAAACTTGTACACCCCTGTACACACTTGTACACATTTGTACACACTTGTACACCCTTGTACACACTTGTACAACCTTGTACAAACTTATACAATCTTGTACACACTTGTACAACCCAGTACACAACTTGTACAACCTTGTACACACTTGTACAACCTTGTAAAACTTGTACACAGTTGTACAAACTTGTACACCCCTGTACACACTTGTACACATTTGTACACACTTGTACACCCTTGTACACACTTGTACAACCTTGTACAAACTTATACAATCTTGTACACACTTGTACAACCCAGTACACAATTTTACAATCTTGTACAAACTTGTACATCCTTGTACACGATTGTACACCCTTGTACACACTTGTACAACATTGTACACACTTGTACAACCTTGTACACAATTGTACAACCTTGTACACACTTGTACAACCTTGTACACACTTGCACAACTTTGTACACACTTGTACAGTCTTGTACACAATTGTACAACCTTGTACACACTTGTACAACCTTGTACACACTTGTACAACCTTGTACACAATTGTACAGCCTTGTACACACTTTTACAACCTTGTACACACTTGTACAGCCTTGTACACAATTGTACAACCTTGTACACACTTGTACAACCTTGTACACACTTGTACAACCTTGTACACAATTGTACAGCCTTGTACACACTTGTACAACCTTGTACACACTTGTACAACCTTGTTAAAACTTGTACACCCTTGTACACACTTGTACAACCTTGTACAAACTTGTACACACTTGTACAGCCTTGTACACAATTGTACAACCTTGTACACACTTGTACAACCATGTACACAATTGTACAACCTCGTACACACTTGAACAACCTTGTACACACTTGTACAACCTTGTACACACTTGTACAACCTTGTACACACTTGTACAACCTTGTACACACTTGTACAACCTTTTACACACTTGTACAGCCTTGTACACAATTGTACAACCTTGTACACACTTGTACAGCCTTGTACACAATTGTACAACCTTGTACACACTTGTACTACCTTGTACACACTTGTACTACCTTGTACACACTTGTACAACCTTGTACACAATTGTAGAGCCTTGTACACACTTGTACAACCTTGTACACACTTGTACAGCCTTGTACAAAATTGTACAACCTTGTACACACTTGTACAGCCTTGTACACAATTGTACAACCTTGTACACACTTGTACAAACTTGTACACCCTTGTACAAACTTTTACACTTCGTACACACTTGTACAGCTCTTGTACAAACTTGTACATCCTTGTACACACTTGTACAACCTTGTACACACTTGTACATCCTTGTACACAATTGTACCCCCTTGTACACACTTGTACAACCTTGTACACACTTGTACAACCTTGAACACACTTGTACAGCCTTGTACACAATTGTACAACCTTGTACACACTTGTACAACCTTGTACACACTTGTACAACCTTGTACACAATTGTACAGCCTTGTACACACTTGTACAACCTTGTACACACTTGTACAGCCTTGTACACAATTGTACAACCTTGTACACACTTGTACAACCTTGTACACACTTGTACAACCTTGTACACAATTGTACAGCCTTGTACACACTTGTACAACCTTGTACACACTTGTACAACCTTGTAAAAACTTGTACACAATGTACACACTTGTACAACCTTGTACAACCTTGTACACACTTGTACAGCCTTGTACAACCTTGTACAACCTTGTACACACTTGTACAGCCTTGTAAAAACTTGTACACCCTTGTACACACATGTACAACCTTGTACACAACTTGTACAACCTTGTACACACTTGTACAACCTTGTAAAACTTGTACACATTTGTACACACTTGTACACCCTTGTACACACTTGTACAACCTTGTACAAACTTATACAATCTTGTACACACTTGTACAACCCAGTACACACTTGTACAATCTTGTACAAACTTGTACTCCCTTGTACAAACTTGTACATCCTTGTACACACTTGTACAACCTTGTACAATTTTGTACATCCTTGTACACACTTGTACAACCTTGTACAAACTTGTACAAACTTGTACAAACTTGTACATCCTTGTACACGATTGTACACCCTTGTACACACTTGTACAACCTTGTACACACTTGTACAACCTTGTACACACTTGTACAACCTGACACACAATTGTACAACCTTGTACACACTTGTACAACCTTGTACACACTTGTACAACCTTGTACACACTTGTACAACCTTGTACACACTTGTACAACCTTGTACACACTTGTACAGCCTTGTACACAATTGTACAACCTTGTACACACTTGTACAACCTTGTACACACTTGTACAACCTTGTACACAATTGTACAGCCTTGTACACAATTGTACAACCTTGAACACTTGTACAGCCTTGTACAAAATTGTACAGCCTTGTACAAAATTGTACAGCCTTGTACACAATTGTACAACCTTGTACACCCTTGTACAAACTTTTACACATCGTACACACTTGTACACCCTTGTACAAACTTGTACATCCTTGTACACACTTGTACAACCTTGTACACACTTGTACAACCTTGTACACACTTGTACAGCCTTGTACACAATTGTACAACCTTGTACACAGTTGTACAGCCTTGTACACAATTGTACAACCTTGTACACACTTGTACAACCTTGTACACCCTTGTACAAACTTTTACACATCGTACACACTTGTACACCCTTGTACAAACTTGTACATCCTTGTACACACTTGTACAACCTTGTACACACTTGTACAACCTTGTACACACTTGTACAGCCTTGTACACAATTGTACAACCTTGTACACAGTTGTACAGCCTTGTACACAATTGTACAGCCTTGTACACAATTGTACAACCTTGTACACACTTGTACAGCCTTGTACAAAATTGTACAGCCTTGTACACACTTGTACAACCTTGTACACACTTGTACAGCCTTGTACACACTTGTAAAGCCTTGTACACAATTGTACAGCCTTGTACACAATTGTACAACCTTGTACACACTTGTACAACCTTGTACACCCTTGTACAAACTTTTACACATCGTACACACTTGTACACCCTTGTACAAACTTGTACATCCTTGTAAACACTTGTACAACCTTGTACACACTTGTACAACCTTGTACACACTTGTACAGCCTTGTACACAATTGTACAACCTTGTACACAGTTGTACAGCCTTGTACACAATTGTACAACCTTGTACACATTGGAAACCTTGTACACCCTTGTACACACTTTTACTTATCGTACACACTTGTACACCCTTGTACAAACTTGTACATCCTTGTACACACTTGTACAACCTTGTACAAACTTGTACAAACTTGTACATCCTTGTACACGATTTTACACCCTTGTACACACTTGTACACCCTTGTAAAAACTTGTACAACCTTGTACACACTTGTACAACCTTGTACACACTTGTACAACCTTGTACACACTTGTACAACCTTGTACACACTTGTACAACCTTGTACACACTTGTACAACCTTGTACACACTTGTACAGCCTTGTACACAATTGTACAACCTTGTACACACTTGTACAACCTTGTACACACTTGTACAACCTTGTACACAATTGTACAGCCTTGTACACAATTGTACAACCTTGTACACACTTGTACAGCCTTGTACACACTTGTACAGCCTTGTACAAAATTGTACAGCCTTGTACACAATTGTACAACCTTGTACACACTTGTACAACCTTGTACACCCTTGTACAAACTTTTACACATCGTACACACTTGTACACCCTTGTACAAACTTGTACATCCTTGTACACACTTGTACAACCTTGTACACATTTGTACAACCTTGTACACACTTGTACAGCCTTGTACACAATTGTACAACCTTGTACACAGTTGTACAGCCTTGTACACAATTGTACAACCTTGTACACACTTGTACAACCTTGTACACCCTTGTACACACTTTTACTTATCGTACACACTTGTACACCCTTGTACAAACTTGTACATCCTTGTACACACTTGTACAACCTTGTACAAACTTGTACAAACTTGTACATCCTTGTACACGATTTTACACCCTTGTACACACTTGTACAACCTTGTAAAAACTTGTACAACCTTGTACACACTTGTACACCCTTGTACACACTTGTACAACCTTGTACACACTTGTACAACCTTGTACACACTTGTACAACCTTGTACACACTTGTACAACCTTGTACACACTTGTACAACCTTGTACACACTTGTACAACCTTGTACACACTTGTACAACCTTGTACACACTTGTACAACCTTGTACACACTTGTACAACCTTGTACACACTTGTACAACCTTGTACACACTTGTACAACCTTGTACACTCTTGTACAACCTTGTACACACTTGTACAACCTTGTACAACCTTGTACACACTTGTACAACCATGTAAAAACTTGTACAACCTTGTACACACTTGTACACCCTTGTACACACTTGTACACGCTTGTACACACTTGTACAACCTTGTACACACTTGTACACCCTTGTACACACTTGTACAAGCTTGTACACACTTGTACAACCTTGTACACACTTGTACACCCTTGTACACACTTGTACAACCTTGTACAAACCTGTACACCCTTGTACACACTTGTACATGCTTGTACACACTTGTACAAGCTTGTATACACTTGTACACCTTTGTTCAAACTTGTGCACCCTTGTACACTTTTGTACACCCTTGTACACATTTGTACAACCTTGTACACTCTTGTACAACCTTGTACACACTTGTACAACCTTGTACACACTTGTACAACCTTGTACAACCTTGTACACACTTGTACAACCATGTAAAAACTTGTACAACCTTGTACACACTTGTACACCCTTGTACACACTTGTACAAGCTTGTACACACTTGTACAAGCTTGTACACACTTGTACAACCTTGTACACACTTGTACACCCTTGTACACACTTGTACAAGCTTGTACACACTTGTACAACCTTGTACACACTTGTACAACCTTGTACACACTTGTACAACCTTGTAAAACTTGTACACATTTGTACACACTTGTACTCCCTTGTACACACTTGTACAACCTTGTACAAACTTATACAATCTTGTACACACTTGTACAACCCAGTACACACTTGTAACTCACACTTGTATACCCCAACATATGGCCAATTTGGTAGTATACTTCAATTTAGGATAAATCTAATTAAAGCTGGCAGTAGAAGTGAGATAAATTAAAAGACAAAGTAGGCCAAAGATACATTTATTTTATGGATGTCAAATTTCTCAAAATACACTTTCCAAATGAAATCAAATATGCACTTGTTACTTCCAAAAGTTATACTAAATAATAAAATAGTGGAAAGATCTTACTTTAATCAGAGACACTGGTTTAATGGTCAGAACTGGCACTAGCAGATACCATGCAAAAGCTACTGGACCAATCATAAGAAGGTGCACAAGAAGTGGTAGTACCAAGAAGCTACACAAGAAGTAGTAGCACCAAGAAGTGGTTGATTTCTGTAATTTTCTACAGCAACCACAACTTAGATGACCATATTTCCAGTGAACTTAAAACTGACAAAGTTGAATCTGGTTATCACTAACCACTACCAACCCTACAAACTAAATCTTTTAAACTGCTGGACACTCTTTCTTAATCTTTCTAGCCAATGATTAAATAATTTGATTTTGTTTTGTTAATTTCAATTTAAAATTAACTACCATCGGTACAACAATCTTGTACAAACTTGTACTCCCTTGTACAAACTTGTACATCCTTGTACACACTTGTACAACCTTGTACAAACTTGTACAAACTTGTACAAACTTGTACATCCTTGTACACGATTGTACACCCTTGTACACACTTGTACAACCTTGTACACACTTGTACAACCTGACACACAATTGTACAACCTTGTACACACTTGTACAGACTTGTACACACTTGTACAACCTTGGACACACTTGTACAACCTTGTACACACTTGTACAACCTTGTACACACTTGTACAACCTTGTACACACTTGTACAGCCTTGTACACAATTGTACAACCTTGTACACACTTGTACAACCTTGTACACACTTGTACAACCTTGTACACAATTGTACAGCCTTGTACACAATTGTACAACCTTGTACACACTTGTACAGCCTTGTACAAAATTGTACAGCCTTGTACACAATTGTACAACCTTGTACACACTTGTACAACCTTGTACACCCTTGTACAAACTTTTACACATCGTACACACTTGTACACCCTTGTACAAACTTGTACATCCTTGTACACACTTGTACAACCTTGTACACACTTGTACAACCTTGTACACACTTGTACAGCCTTGTACACAATTGTACAACCTTGTACACAGTTGTACAGCCTTGTACACAATTGTACAACCTTGTACATACTTGTACAACCTTGTACACCCTTGTACAAACTTTTACACATCGTACACACTTGTACACCCTTGTACAAACTTGTACATCCTTGTACACACTTGTACAACCTTGTACACACTTGTACAACCTTGTACACACTTGTACAACCTTGTACACAATTGTACAGCCTTGTACACAATTGTACAACCTTGTACACACTTGTACAGCCTTGTACAAAATTGTACAGCCTTGTACACAATTGTACAACCTTGTACACACTTGTACAACCTTGTACACCCTTGTACAAACTTTTACACATCGTACACACTTGTACACCCTTGTACACAATTGTACAACCTTGTACACAGTTGTACAGCCTTGTACACAATTGTACAACCTTGTACATACTTGTACAACCTTGTACACCCTTGTACAAACTTTTACACATCGTACACACTTGTACACCCTTGTACACAATTGTACAACCTTGTACACAATTGTACAGCCTTGTACACACTTGTACAACCTTGTACACACTTGTACAACCTTGTTAAAACTTGTACACCCTTGTACACACTTGTACAACCTTGTACAAACTTGTACACACTTGTACAGCCTTGTACACAATTGTACAACCTTGTACACACTTGTACAACCATGTACACAATTGTACAACCTCGTACACACTTGAACAACCTTGTACACACTTGTACAACCTTGTACACACTTGTACAACCTTGTACACACTTGTACAACCTTGTACACACTTGTACAACCTTTTACACACTTGTACAGCCTTGTACACAATTGTACAACCTTGTACACACTTGTACAGCCTTGTACACAATTGTACAACCTTGTACACACTTGTACTACCTTGTACACACTTGTACTACCTTGTACACACTTGTACAACCTTGTACACAATTGTAGAGCCTTGTACACACTTGTACAACCTTGTACACACTTGTACAGCCTTGTACAAAATTGTACAACCTTGTACACACTTGTACAGCCTTGTACACAATTGTACAACCTTGTACACACTTGTACAAACTTGTACACCCTTGTACAAACTTTTACACTTCGTACACACTTGTACAGCTCTTGTACAAACTTGTACATCCTTGTACACACTTGTACAACCTTGTACACACTTGTACATCCTTGTACACAATTGTACCCCCTTGTACACACTTGTACAACCTTGTACACACTTGTACAACCTTGAACACACTTGTACAGCCTTGTACACAATTGTACAACCTTGTACACACTTGTACAACCTTGTACACACTTGTACAACCTTGTACACAATTGTACAGCCTTGTACACACTTGTACAACCTTGTACACACTTGTACAGCCTTGTACACAATTGTACAACCTTGTACACACTTGTACAACCTTGTACACACTTGTACAACCTTGTACACAATTGTACAGCCTTGTACACACTTGTACAACCTTGTACACACTTGTACAACCTTGTAAAAACTTGTACACAATGTACACACTTGTACAACCTTGTACAACCTTGTACACACTTGTACAGCCTTGTACAACCTTGTACAACCTTGTACACACTTGTACAGCCTTGTAAAAACTTGTACACCCTTGTACACACATGTACAACCTTGTACACAACTTGTACAACCTTGTACACACTTGTACAACCTTGTAAAACTTGTACACATTTGTACACACTTGTACACCCTTGTACACACTTGTACAACCTTGTACAAACTTATACAATCTTGTACACACTTGTACAACCCAGTACACACTTGTACAATCTTGTACAAACTTGTACTCCCTTGTACAAACTTGTACATCCTTGTACACACTTGTACAACCTTGTACAATTTTGTACATCCTTGTACACACTTGTACAACCTTGTACAAACTTGTACAAACTTGTACAAACTTGTACATCCTTGTACACGATTGTACACCCTTGTACACACTTGTACAACCTTGTACACACTTGTACAACCTTGTACACACTTGTACAACCTGACACACAATTGTACAACCTTGTACACACTTGTACAACCTTGTACACACTTGTACAACCTTGTACACACTTGTACAACCTTGTACACACTTGTACAACCTTGTACACACTTGTACAGCCTTGTACACAATTGTACAACCTTGTACACACTTGTACAACCTTGTACACACTTGTACAACCTTGTACACAATTGTACAGCCTTGTACACAATTGTACAACCTTGAACACTTGTACAGCCTTGTACAAAATTGTACAGCCTTGTACAAAATTGTACAGCCTTGTACACAATTGTACAACCTTGTACACCCTTGTACAAACTTTTACACATCGTACACACTTGTACACCCTTGTACAAACTTGTACATCCTTGTACACACTTGTACAACCTTGTACACACTTGTACAACCTTGTACACACTTGTACAGCCTTGTACACAATTGTACAACCTTGTACACAGTTGTACAGCCTTGTACACAATTGTACAACCTTGTACACACTTGTACAACCTTGTACACCCTTGTACAAACTTTTACACATCGTACACACTTGTACACCCTTGTACAAACTTGTACATCCTTGTACACACTTGTACAACCTTGTACACACTTGTACAACCTTGTACACACTTGTACAGCCTTGTACACAATTGTACAACCTTGTACACAGTTGTACAGCCTTGTACACAATTGTACAGCCTTGTACACAATTGTACAACCTTGTACACACTTGTACAGCCTTGTACAAAATTGTACAGCCTTGTACACACTTGTACAACCTTGTACACACTTGTACAGCCTTGTACACACTTGTAAAGCCTTGTACACAATTGTACAGCCTTGTACACAATTGTACAACCTTGTACACACTTGTACAACCTTGTACACCCTTGTACAAACTTTTACACATCGTACACACTTGTACACCCTTGTACAAACTTGTACATCCTTGTAAACACTTGTACAACCTTGTACACACTTGTACAACCTTGTACACACTTGTACAGCCTTGTACACAATTGTACAACCTTGTACACAGTTGTACAGCCTTGTACACAATTGTACAACCTTGTACACATTGGAAACCTTGTACACCCTTGTACACACTTTTACTTATCGTACACACTTGTACACCCTTGTACAAACTTGTACATCCTTGTACACACTTGTACAACCTTGTACAAACTTGTACAAACTTGTACATCCTTGTACACGATTTTACACCCTTGTACACACTTGTACACCCTTGTAAAAACTTGTACAACCTTGTACACACTTGTACAACCTTGTACACACTTGTACAACCTTGTACACACTTGTACAACCTTGTACACACTTGTACAACCTTGTACACACTTGTACAACCTTGTACACACTTGTACAGCCTTGTACACAATTGTACAACCTTGTACACACTTGTACAACCTTGTACACACTTGTACAACCTTGTACACAATTGTACAGCCTTGTACACAATTGTACAACCTTGTACACACTTGTACAGCCTTGTACACACTTGTACAGCCTTGTACAAAATTGTACAGCCTTGTACACAATTGTACAACCTTGTACACACTTGTACAACCTTGTACACCCTTGTACAAACTTTTACACATCGTACACACTTGTACACCCTTGTACAAACTTGTACATCCTTGTACACACTTGTACAACCTTGTACACATTTGTACAACCTTGTACACACTTGTACAGCCTTGTACACAATTGTACAACCTTGTACACAGTTGTACAGCCTTGTACACAATTGTACAACCTTGTACACACTTGTACAACCTTGTACACCCTTGTACACACTTTTACTTATCGTACACACTTGTACACCCTTGTACAAACTTGTACATCCTTGTACACACTTGTACAACCTTGTACAAACTTGTACAAACTTGTACATCCTTGTACACGATTTTACACCCTTGTACACACTTGTACAACCTTGTAAAAACTTGTACAACCTTGTACACACTTGTACACCCTTGTACACACTTGTACAACCTTGTACACACTTGTACAACCTTGTACACACTTGTACAACCTTGTACACACTTGTACAACCTTGTACACACTTGTACAACCTTGTACAACCTTGTACAACCTTGTACACACTTGTACAACCTTGTACACACTTGTACAACCTTGTACACACTTGTACAACCTTGTACACACTTGTACAACCTTGTACACACTTGTACAACCTTGTACACTCTTGTACAACCTTGTACACACTTGTACAACCTTGTACAACCTTGTACACACTTGTACAACCATGTAAAAACTTGTACAACCTTGTACACACTTGTACACCCTTGTACACACTTGTACAAGCTTGTACACACTTGTACTACCTTGTACACACTTGTACACCCTTGTACACACTTGTACAAGCTTGTACACACTTGTACAACCTTGTACACACTTGTACACCCTTGTACACACTTGTACAACCTTGTACAAACCTGTACACCCTTGTACACACTTGTACATGCTTGTACACACTTGTACAAGCTTGTATACACTTGTACACCTTTGTTCAAACTTGTGCACCCTTGTACACTTTTGTACACCCTTGTACACATTTGTACAACCTTGTACACTCTTGTACAACCTTGTACACACTTGTACAACCTTGTACACACTTGTACAACCTTGTACAACCTTGTACACACTTGTACAACCATGTAAAAACTTGTACAACCTTGTACACACTTGTACACCCTTGTACACACTTGTACAAGCTTGTACACACTTGTACAAGCTTGTACACACTTGTACAACCTTGTACACACTTGTACACCCTTGTACACACTTGTACAAG
The DNA here is from genome assembly GCF_028750875.1 of Macrosteles quadrilineatus. Lineage (NCBI taxonomy): Eukaryota > Metazoa > Arthropoda > Insecta > Hemiptera > Cicadellidae > Macrosteles > Macrosteles quadrilineatus. The sequence goes on along the minus strand of NW_026542790.1, from coordinate 31,119 downwards.
CTTGTACACACTTGTACAACCTTGTACACACTTGTACAACCTTGTACACACTTGTACAACCTTGTAAAACTTGTACACATTTGTACACACTTGTACTCCCTTGTACACACTTGTACAACCTTGTACAAACTTATACAATCTTGTACACACTTGTACAACCCAGTACACACTTGTAACTCACACTTGTATACCCCAACATATGGCCAATTTGGTAGTATACTTCAATTTAGGATAAATCTAATTAAAGCTGGCAGTAGAAGTGAGATAAATTAAAAGACAAAGTAGGCCAAAGATACATTTATTTTATGGATGTCAAATTTCTCAAAATACACTTTCCAAATGAAATCAAATATGCACTTGTTACTTCCAAAAGTTATACTAAATAATAAAATAGTGGAAAGATCTTACTTTAATCAGAGACACTGGTTTAATGGTCAGAACTGGCACTAGCAGATACCATGCAAAAGCTACTGGACCAATCATAAGAAGGTGCACAAGAAGTGGTAGTACCAAGAAGCTACACAAGAAGTAGTAGCACCAAGAAGTGGTTGATTTCTGTAATTTTCTACAGCAACCACAACTTAGATGACCATATTTCCAGTGAACTTAAAACTGACAAAGTTGAATCTGGTTATCACTAACCACTACCAACCCTACAAACTAAATCTTTTAAACTGCTGGACACTCTTTCTTAATCTTTCTAGCCAATGATTAAATAATTTGATTTTGTTTTGTTAATTTCAATTTAAAATTAACTACCATCGGTACAACAATCTTGTACAAACTTGTACTCCCTTGTACAAACTTGTACATCCTTGTACACACTTGTACAACCTTGTACAAACTTGTACAAACTTGTACAAACTTGTACATCCTTGTACACGATTGTACACCCTTGTACACACTTGTACAACCTTGTACACACTTGTACAACCTGACACACAATTGTACAACCTTGTACACACTTGTACAGACTTGTACACACTTGTACAACCTTGGACACACTTGTACAACCTTGTACACACTTGTACAACCTTGTACACACTTGTACAACCTTGTACACACTTGTACAGCCTTGTACACAATTGTACAACCTTGTACACACTTGTACAACCTTGTACACACTTGTACAACCTTGTACACAATTGTACAGCCTTGTACACAATTGTACAACCTTGTACACACTTGTACAGCCTTGTACAAAATTGTACAGCCTTGTACACAATTGTACAACCTTGTACACACTTGTACAACCTTGTACACCCTTGTACAAACTTTTACACATCGTACACACTTGTACACCCTTGTACAAACTTGTACATCCTTGTACACACTTGTACAACCTTGTACACACTTGTACAACCTTGTACACACTTGTACAGCCTTGTACACAATTGTACAACCTTGTACACAGTTGTACAGCCTTGTACACAATTGTACAACCTTGTACATACTTGTACAACCTTGTACACCCTTGTACAAACTTTTACACATCGTACACACTTGTACACCCTTGTACAAACTTGTACATCCTTGTACACACTTGTACAACCTTGTACACACTTGTACAACCTTGTACACACTTGTACAACCTTGTACACAATTGTACAGCCTTGTACACAATTGTACAACCTTGTACACACTTGTACAGCCTTGTACAAAATTGTACAGCCTTGTACACAATTGTACAACCTTGTACACACTTGTACAACCTTGTACACCCTTGTACAAACTTTTACACATCGTACACACTTGTACACCCTTGTACAAACTTGTACATCCTTGTACACACTTGTACAACCTTGTACACACTTGTACAACCTTGTACACACTTGTACAGCCTTGTACACAATTGTACAACCTTGTACACAGTTGTACAGCCTTGTACACAATTGTACAACCTTGTACACACTTGTACAACCTTGTACACCCTTGTACAAACTTTTACACATCGTACACACTTGTACACTGTACCGATGGTAGTTAATTTTAAATTGAAATTAACAAAACAAAATCAAATTATTTAATCATTGGCTAGAAAGATTAAGAAAGAGTGTCCAGCAGTTTAAAAGATTTAGTTTGTAGGGTTGGTAGTGGTTAGTGATAACCAGATTCAACTTTGTCAGTTTTAAGTTCACTGGAAATATGGTCATCTAAGTTGTGGTTGCTGTAGAAAATTGTAAGTAGTTTTAATATTGTTTAGTAATAAGATTTTAGCTGATTTATTGTATATAGCTTTGTAGAAATCACTTTTGGGAAAAAGATGAAAAGGAATGAATAGTTTTCAAATCAATTGTAATGCATTTCACAAGAAAAGAAAACAAGTAAAGTTTATACAGACCTGTTGAGTTTTGTTCTAGGAGAAGCACATTTTCACAAGGAGTTGTAAGGATCTTAAATCCACTTTTAATTATTAGAATTTATAGAGAATAGTTTTTATTGGGTTTGTGTGTTGTTTTCAGACAGAAATCAACCACTTCTTGGTGCTACTACTTCTTGTGTAGCTTCTTGGTACTACCACTTCTTGTGCACCTTCTTATGATTGATCCAGTAGCTTTTGCTTGGTATCTACTAGTGCCAGTTCTGACCATTAAACCAGTGTCTCTGATTAAAGTAAGATCTTTCCACTATTTTATTATTTAGTATAACTTTGGAAGGAACAAGTGCATATTTGGTTTCATTTGGAAAGTGTATTTTGAGAAATTTGACATCCATAAAATAAATGTATCTTTGGCCTACTTTGTCTTTTAATTTATCTCACTTCTACTGCCAGCTTTAATTAGATTTATCCTAAATTGAAGTATACTACCAAATTGGCCATATGTTGGGGTATACAAGTGCGCCACTCTGCTAATTAAATCATTTAAAATTAAAAGCTGGCATAAGTGAGAAGTACATAGGCCTACTTGATTATTGAGGATTATGTCTATGTTAGAAGAATTACAGCAAATAAGTAGAGGCTGAAAAATTTCAACATGTCAAAATACAATTTAAATTATCTAAACAAAGAAGAACTTCTGTACGAGATAAGAATAAGAGGGGAAGAAACGAGTGATAGTGATGTAGACTCTTTAAGAAAAACTTTAAGATCTTGTATTAACCAGAATACCGATTTAACAAATTTAAAAGGTTCATACACTTTATCTGGGGAAATAACTATAATTGGGGAAAAGTGTGAACAAATTGATTCTCTAATTGAACAGTGTAGGGAAAATGTGACTAAACTCAAAATAGCTAAAATCAAGGCAAAACTAGTGCATGTACAAAACCGGACTACTAATCTATTACAATGTAAGCTTGAACCAGATAAGAAAGTTAGTTTAGACAAATTAAATCAGCAAATCTTAAATAGTTTTGAGCAATTTAAAACAATGCATACCTTCTCAGACCAGGAGATGGGGGATTTTGAAGAGGAGCTGAATAACTCTATAGTTGAGAATGAAATAATTGGGGAAAAATTAAATCAGTCTAAATCTGTAGTTCCGCCAACTGAAAACTTCACTTCATCAACACCTCAAAAAGTAGAAATTGATTGTTTTCAACAAAATGTTCCGAGTCAAGTCATAAATGATCAACCAAACTCATGTACAGTTGTAAATAGTAGCCTAAGTCCTAGTAGCCTTTTTACAAAGTTGTCAAACCCATTGGAAATTTATTTAAAAAATTTTCCTGTGTGTAATGGTTTAGAAACAAACACATTGTTGCAGTTTTTGAGAAACCTAGTTACTGTCCGAAATGAAACTTCTTTATCTGAGCAAGATTTGTATGAGATTCTACCAATTTATTCTACAGCACCATTAGTGAATAAAATATTAGAATTCAAGAGGGAATCAAAATCAATTGATTTGTTGCATGCTAATATAATCACCACATTTTTGCCAATCACCTTAAGGGAAAAGCTGAAACAAGATTTAATTTATCGACCTCAAAAACACCTTGAACCTTTGTCTATATATGTGCATGAAATAAAAATAAACCACCAGGTATTAAAGTGTGACTTAACTGAGAGTCAACTTGTTAGTTTTATTAAGAATGGAATACATCCTGATTTGCGCAACAAACTAATATTTGAGAAGAACCCTGAAACATTTTTAGACTTAGATCATCTTTGTATAAGTTTAAATAATGTAACATACAATGATTACCTCAGAAATCAAGGTTTTCCAGTCAGTAATAGTAGTGTTAGCAAACCTTATCTATCAACCGATGATAAGCCTAGGATGGATAAACCTAACCCAGGAGTTCAACGACCTAAAAATCACTACTCAAATCGTAACAATGAGAGGCCTGTTTGTTTTAAATGTCAGAGAGTAGGTCATATTGCTCGTAATTGTTACAGACCAGATCCAAAAAACTAGTTAAGCCAGGAAAAACACGTAGCCTAGACTACAAATCTGTTTTTCCGGACGGCAAGAAAGAATTCGGAAATAATAAACCTGTATATAGTTCTCATAGTCCCAATTTTAAGTCTGAACTGAGAAGAGTTGTTAAGGATTTTAATAAAATAAATTCACCTGGATTAAAGAAAGTAAAAGCTAAGACTGTAACACATTTACCCTGTATTTCTGTGGATTTAGGAAACAAATTAAATGTGGGAGCTTTGTTAGACACTGGAGCTAGCCAAAACTTTATAAGCTTGGATTTATACAATAGATTATTGGGAAATAAATTAATTATGAGTGAAAATACTTGGCAGGGAACCATAGTAGCTGCAAACAATGAACCTTTGAACATAAATAAGCAATGTGAAATTTTGATTAAGATAAAATCATTTACCTGGAAACAAACATTTTTAGTGGTTGAGTTAAAATATTTTGACATGATTTTAGGATACCCTTTTATGTGTGCAAGCAAGTTAAACCTAAATATGGATCGACAAATGGGTTATTTTACATTTAAACCTGAAGATGAAATTAAGTTAATTCCAAGTACAAACCTGAGTGAATTAAGCTTAAGTAGTATTAAAGTAGGAGATGTTGAAATGTGTGAAGAAGCTGAGAAGTTAATTAAGAATTTTCCTACAGTTTTTACGGATAAGATAGGATCAGCACTTGATTTGGAAATTGAGCTTAAAGTGACGGATGATAAACCTGTTAGTATCCGCCCTTATTTTTTAAGTCCACCCAAAGTAGAGAAGATGAAAGCTATAATTGATGACTGGATAAAACAAGATGTCGCGGAAGTTTCCACTAGTCCATATAGCGCCCCAGCATTTTTAACTCAAGATGACAGACTTGTAATTAACTACTCTGAACTCAATAAGAAGTTAATCAATGTAGATTACCCACTAGGAGATATGCAGAATATGTATCAGCATCTAAAAGGAGCTAGATATTTTACAGTCATAGATTTAAACAAAGCATTCTTACAATGTCCGATCTCTTTAAAATCCAGAGATATAACATCATTTAGTACAATTTTTGGTAAATTCCGTATGAAAAGAATTCCATTTGGATTGAAAATAGGCAGTAGTGTACTATCACATTATTTGGACAAGATATTTAATGACATCAAATTTCAGTATATGATTAATTTTTGTGATGATATAGTTGTATATAGCCCTGATAAGAGAAACCATATTGAGCATGTTACAGAAGTGATTATGAGATTAGCAAAACACGGACTTACAGTAAATCCACAAAAAGTCAAATTCTTTTGTAAGGAAATAAGTTTTTTAGGACATATTATTAAACAAGATAGCATCACGATAGATCCCGAGCGAACTAACTCATTAATGAAATTTCCTGCTCCAAAAACTGTGAGGCAAGTGCGACAGTTTATAGGAATGTGTGGTTATTGGTCTCGATATATTCCAAAGTATGCTGAGATATGTTTACCTCTGTTTGCGCTGAAAAAGAAAGGTGTAAAATTTAAGTGGAATGAGGAGTGTCAAAATGCATTTGAAACCTTAAAGAGTAAAATAGCAAATCCGCCTATACTACAAATGGCCGATTTTTCTAAAGAATTTGAATTGCATACCGACGCAAGCGACTTAGCAGCTGCTGGTGTTTTATTGCAAAGAAATGAGGAGGGGAATTTAATGCCTATTGCTTACTATTCTAAGAAATTCACACCTACTGAGATGCGTTATAGCACTTACGAAAAGGAAGCTTACAGTGTAATATTGTGTGTAGAGAAATGGCATCAATTCTTGGAAGTAAGAAGTTTTAAATTAGTTACTGATTGTCAAGGTCTTAGTTTCATGCTTAAATCTCGAAAAAGCCGTGGAAGATTGTCTAGATGGTTTGAAAGGTTGTTTAGTCTTCCATTCACAGTTGAACATGTAAAAGGTTCGGAGAATATAATAGCTGATGCGTTATCACGTATGTTTAGTGGAGAAAACGAGAGTGAGACGCAAATGGACGAGACAAATCTATTAAGCAATATCAACAATGAAGTCTATTTTTGTAATGTGTTAAACGAAATACCATTGGATCTTAAGGACATTAAAGTACATCAAGAGAGCGATGAAGAGTGTAAGAAAATCATTGAAAGCATCAAGAATAAGACTAATAATGAAAATTATACCCTGAAAAATGAAGTTTTATTGTTTAAAAAGAAGATTTATTTGCCCAAGAAACTGTTTAGTGTAATATTCGCATTCTATCACAACTCATTAATTGGTGGTCATATGGGAATTTTTAGGACTCAAAGTAAAGTAAATGAAAGTTTTCACCATCCTGAATTAAATGAATTCGTAAAAGGTAAAGTCCGTGAATGTAAGATCTGTCTGATGTCTAAGTCGGAACAACGTAAGTTTGAAGGTCGACTGATATCTGTTCCTGTAACTCAAGCTCTAAACACAGTGTTTATTGACCTAGCTGGACCGTTTCCCCGATCAAATAAACTCAATCAGTACATTTTAATTGTGGTCGATGCATTTACCCGTTTTGTATGGTTGTACCCTCTGAAGGATTGCAAGACAAAATTCATCATAGAAAAATTGAAGATAATTTTTGATAGTTTCTCAGTACCCCGAATACTTGTATCTGATAATGCTAGTTATTTTACATCCAAGGAATTTAAGAAATTCATGTTCAATAACTATGTGGAACACAGAAAGCTAGCTGCGTACCGAGCAAATGGAAATTTGTCGGAACGATATTTGAGGGAGACTAATAATGCTTTACGGAGTTTTTATGGTAATCAACATGATAAATGGGATTCAAATCTGGGACTGATTGCCACAAGTTTGAATACTGCTGTAAATAGTTCGACTAAATCAACTGCTTTTGGTTTAATGTTTGCCCATCCTTGTAACAATGCACTGACAAACTTATGGAATGTTAATGACATTATTTCGGAGAAGTTAACTCCTGATCAAAGGAGGGAAAATTTGGAAAAAGCCATAAATAACGTCAGAAGAAGTATCGCCAGAAATCAAAGAAGGGAGAGATATAGCTATCCTCGGAGAAACCATCCATTTAAGTTGAATATGGAAGTATACATCAAGACGCATTATCTAAGTAATGCAGCAAGTAAATTCAGCAAGAAGTTAGCACCTAGATACGTTGGACCATACGTAATACGCTATTTTCTGAGTGATTCAACTGTACTAGTACAAAATCCTAGCAAGTTAGAAGACGTGAAGAAAATTCATATAATTGACTTAAAGAAGAGTTAAGTAGTGAAGAGGACCAAAAGTAACCAATGTATTGATGGAAGAGGAAATATGAAAAATAGAATTAAATGGAAGATTACGGAAGACTGAAGCTAAATTGGTCTTTATGAAATGTCTGTAAAGTAGAAGTTAGATTTGTTTAGTTGAAATATTAATTAGTTAAGGGATTTTAGCAAGCTAAGGGGGAATTTGAAATTTTGTAAATTAGTACTGTGGGAGTTGTTTTAGGTTCTTAAGAATTTTTCAAAGTTTTAAAGTGTTTTTAGTAAGAGAGTGTATAAATGTGGATGTATTGGTGAATGTGTGAGTATTTGTGGCAGCAAAAGGTAGTATGAATCTGTATGAATCTAAAATGGAGTCTGAACGTAGTGTATGAGTGGGATTTTTACTAAAAGGACGCACAATAACATTTTGATTAATTTTGCACTTGTGAACAGGGAAAATAACACAGAACACAAAACACTACACACGAAACACACGAGGGAACATAAAAACAGGGAATATAACACACTGGGATAAATAAATTAAGGGAAAACTAAAGAAAAACACAGCACACGCAAACGACATAACTAAATAAAACTGCAGAAGTGAAAGTATTTGTTTGGAGTGATGTTTTGAGGGGTCAGTGAACTGTGAGCGGATGTGAAGAGTTCAAATGAGAATTAAATAGGCTTGTTTAAGATCGCTTAAGTAATTGGGGGTTTTAAAGAAAGGTTTTATTTTAAGGTATAAATTTTGTAAATAGGGTTGATAATATTTGAATTGTCATAGGAAAATGAAATGGTTCAAAATGAAAAATTGTGTAAATAGAAGTTGTTGTTTTGAGTAGAAGGTTCTGTAAGGTGCTGTAAACATGTGGAGGCTATTGGAACTAGAAGTTAGTGTTTGTAGAATTCATTGATAGGTAGCGCTAGTTGAAATGTCAAACGGAGATAGGGTTTTATGATTTGTTTTGAAAGGTTTGTTTATGTTCTTTTGTAGAGTCGTTGTTTTAAAAGGAAATGTAAATATTAATTTTGAGAAAGAGTGTATAATTTTGTTTATGTAATTTCAAGTTAAGGAGGGGAAATTCTGTACCGATGGTAGTTAATTTTAAATTGAAATTAACAAAACAAAATCAAATTATTTAATCATTGGCTAGAAAGATTAAGAAAGAGTGTCCAGCAGTTTAAAAGATTTAGTTTGTAGGGTTGGTAGTGGTTAGTGATAACCAGATTCAACTTTGTCAGTTTTAAGTTCACTGGAAATATGGTCATCTAAGTTGTGGTTGCTGTAGAAAATTGTAAGTAGTTTTAATATTGTTTAGTAATAAGATTTTAGCTGATTTATTGTATATAGCTTTGTAGAAATCACTTTTGGGAAAAAGATGAAAAGGAATGAATAGTTTTCAAATCAATTGTAATGCATTTCACAAGAAAAGAAAACAAGTAAAGTTTATACAGACCTGTTGAGTTTTGTTCTAGGAGAAGCACATTTTCACAAGGAGTTGTAAGGATCTTAAATCCACTTTTAATTATTAGAATTTATAGAGAATAGTTTTTATTGGGTTTGTGTGTTGTTTTCAGACAGAAATCAACCACTTCTTGGTGCTACTACTTCTTGTGTAGCTTCTTGGTACTACCACTTCTTGTGCACCTTCTTATGATTGATCCAGTAGCTTTTGCTTGGTATCTACTAGTGCCAGTTCTGACCATTAAACCAGTGTCTCTGATTAAAGTAAGATCTTTCCACTATTTTATTATTTAGTATAACTTTGGAAGGAACAAGTGCATATTTGGTTTCATTTGGAAAGTGTATTTTGAGAAATTTGACATCCATAAAATAAATGTATCTTTGGCCTACTTTGTCTTTTAATTTATCTCACTTCTACTGCCAGCTTTAATTAGATTTATCCTAAATTGAAGTATACTACCAAATTGGCCATATGTTGGGGTATAACACCCTTGTACAAACTTGTACATCCTTGTACACACTTGTACAACCTTGTACACACTTGTACAACCTTGTACACACTTGTACAGCCTTGTACACAATTGTACAACCTTGTACACAGTTGTACAGCCTTGTACACAATTGTACAGCCTTGTACACAATTGTACAACCTTGTACACACTTGTACAGCCTTGTACAAAATTGTACAGCCTTGTACACACTTGTACAACCTTGTACACACTTGTACAGCCTTGTACACACTTGTAAAGCCTTGTACACAATTGTACAGCCTTGTACACAATTGTACAACCTTGTACACACTTGTACAACCTTGTACACCCTTGTACAAACTTTTACACATCGTACACACTTGTACACCCTTGTACAAACTTGTACATCCTTGTAAACACTTGTACAACCTTGTACACACTTGTACAACCTTGTACACACTTGTACAGCCTTGTACACAATTGTACAACCTTGTACACAGTTGTACAGCCTTGTACACAATTGTACAACCTTGTACACATTGGAAACCTTGTACACCCTTGTACACACTTTTACTTATCGTACACACTTGTACACCCTTGTACAAACTTGTACATCCTTGTACACACTTGTACAACCTTGTACAAACTTGTACAAACTTGTACATCCTTGTACACGATTTTACACCCTTGTACACACTTGTACACCCTTGTAAAAACTTGTACAACCTTGTACACACTTGTACAACCTTGTACACACTTGTACAACCTTGTACACACTTGTACAACCTTGTACACACTTGTACAACCTTGTACACACTTGTACAACCTTGTACACACTTGTACAGCCTTGTACACAATTGTACAACCTTGTACACACTTGTACAACCTTGTACACACTTGTACAACCTTGTACACAATTGTACAGCCTTGTACACAATTGTACAACCTTGTACACACTTGTACAGCCTTGTACACACTTGTACAGCCTTGTACAAAATTGTACAGCCTTGTACACAATTGTACAACCTTGTACACACTTGTACAACCTTGTACACCCTTGTACAAACTTTTACACATCGTACACACTTGTACACCCTTGTACAAACTTGTACATCCTTGTACACACTTGTACAGCCTTGTACACAATTGTACAACCTTGTACACACTTGTACAACCTTGTACACACTTGTACAACCTTGTACACAATTGTACAGCCTTGTACACAATTGTACAACCTTGTACACTCTTGTACAGCCTTGTACAAAATTGTACAGCCTTGTACACAATTGTACAACCTTGTACACACTTGTACAACCTTGTACACCCTTGTACAAACTTTTACACATCGTACACACTTGTACACCCTTGTACAAACTTGTACATCCTTGTACACACTTGTACAACCTTGTACACACTTGTACAACCTTGTACACACTTGTACAGCCTTGTACACAATTGTACAACCTTGTACACAGTTGTACAGCCTTGTACACAATTGTACAACCTTGTACATACTTGTACAACCTTGTACACCCTTGTACAAACTTTTACACATCGTACACACTTGTACACCCTTGTACAAACTTGTACATCCTTGTACACACTTGTACAACCTTGTACACACTTGTACAACCTTGTACACACTTGTACAACCTTGTACACAATTGTACAGCCTTGTACACAATTGTACAACCTTGTACACACTTGTACAGCCTTGTACAAAATTGTACAGCCTTGTACACAATTGTACAACCTTGTACACACTTGTACAACCTTGTACACCCTTGTACAAACTTTTACACATCGTACACACTTGTACACCCTTGTACAAACTTGTACATCCTTGTACACACTTGTACAACCTTGTACACACTTGTACAACCTTGTACACACTTGTACAGCCTTGTACACAATTGTACAACCTTGTACACAGTTGTACAGCCTTGTACACAATTGTACAACCTTGTACACACTTGTACAACCTTGTACACCCTTGTACAAACTTTTACACATCGTACACACTTGTACACCCTTGTACAAACTTGTACATCCTTGTACACACTTGTACAACCTTGTACACACTTGTACAACCTTGTACACACTTGTACAGCCTTGTACACAATTGTACAACCTTGTACACAGTTGTACAGCCTTGTACACAATTGTACAGCCTTGTACACAATTGTACAACCTTGTACACACTTGTACAGCCTTGTACACAATTGTACAGCCTTGTACACAATTGTACAACCTTGTACACACTTGTACAACCTTGTACACCCTTGTACAAACTTTTACACATCGTACACACTTGTACACCCTTGTACAAACTTGTACATCCTTGTAAACACTTGTACAAACTTGTACACACTTGTACAACCTTGTACACACTTGTACAGCCTTGTACACAATTGTACAACCTTGTACACAGTTGTACAGCCTTGTACACAATTGTACAACCTTGTACACATTGGAAACCTTGTACACCCTTGTACACACTTTTACTTATCGTACACACTTGTACACCCTTGTACAAACTTGTACATCCTTGTACACACTTGTACAACCTTGTACAAACTTGTACAAACTTGTACATCCTTGTACACGATTTTACACCCTTGTACACACTTGTACACCCTTGTAAAAACTTGTACAACCTTGTACACACTTGTACAACCTTGTACACACTTGTACAACCTTGTACACACTTGTACAACCTTGTACACACTTGTACAACCTTGTACACACTTGTACAACCTTGTACACACTTGTACAGCCTTGTACACAATTGTACAACCTTGTACACACTTGTACAACCTTGTACACACTTGTACAACCTTGTACACAATTGTACAGCCTTGTACACAATTGTACAACCTTGTACACACTTGTACAGCCTTGTACACACTTGTACAGCCTTGTACAAAATTGTACAGCCTTGTACACAATTGTACAACCTTGTACACACTTGTACAACCTTGTACACCCTTGTACAAACTTTTACACATCGTACACACTTGTACACCCTTGTACAAACTTGTACATCCTTGTACACACTTGTACAACCTTGTACACATTTGTACAACCTTGTACACACTTGTACAGCCTTGTACACAATTGTACAACCTTGTACACAGTTGTACAGCCTTGTACACAATTGTACAACCTTGTACACAGTTGTACAGCCTTGTACACAATTGTACAACCTTGTACACACTTGTACAACCTTGTACACCCTTGTACACACTTTTACTTATCGTACACACTTGTACACCCTTGTACAAACTTGTACATCCTTGTACACACTTGTACAACCTTGTACAAACTTGTACAAACTTGTACATCCTTGTACACGATTTTACACCCTTGTACACACTTGTACAACCTTGTAAAAACTTGTACAACCTTGTACACACTTGTACACCCTTGTACACACTTGTACAACCTTGTACACACTTGTACAACCTTGTACACACTTGTACAACCTTGTACACACTTGTACAACCTTGTACACACTTGTACAACCTTGTACACACTTGTACAACCTTGTACACACTTGTACAACCTTGTACACACTTGTACAACCTTGTACACACTTGTACAACCTTGTACACACTTGTACAACCTTGTACACACTTGTACAACCTTGTACACTCTTGTACAACCTTGTACACACTTGTACAACCTTGTACAACCTTGTACACACTTGTACAACCATGTAAAAACTTGTACAACCTTGTACACACTTGTACACCCTTGTACACACTTGTACAAGCTTGTACACACTTGTACAACCTTGTACACACTTGTACACCCTTGTACACACTTGTACAAGCTTGTACACACTTGTACAACCTTGTACACACTTGTACACCCTTGTACACACTTGTACAACCTTGTACAAACCTGTACACCCTTGTACACACTTGTACATGCTTGTACACACTTGTACAAGCTTGTATACACTTGTACACCTTTGTTCAAACTTGTGCACCCTTGTACACTTTTGTACACCCTTGTACACATTTGTACAACCTTGTACACTCTTGTACAACCTTGTACACACTTGTACAACCTTGTACACACTTGTACAACCTTGTACAACCTTGTACACACTTGTACAACCATGTAAAAACTTGTACAACCTTGTACACACTTGTACACCCTTGTACACACTTGTACAAGCTTGTACACACTTGTACAAGCTTGTACACACTTGTACAACCTTGTACACACTTGTACACCCTTGTACACACTTGTACAAGCTTGTACACACTTGTACAACCTTGTACACACTTGTACAACCTTGTACACACTTGTACAACCTTGTAAAACTTGTACACATTTGTACACACTTGTACTCCCTTGTACACACTTGTACAACCTTGTACAAACTTATACAATCTTGTACACACTTGTACAACCCAGTACACACTTGTACAATCTTGTACAAACTTGTACTCCCTTGTACAAACTTGTACATCCTTGTACACACTTGTACAACCTTGTACAAACTTGTACAAACTTGTACAAACTTGTACATCCTTGTACACGATTGTACACCCTTGTACACACTTGTACAACCTTGTACACACTTGTACAACCTGACACACAATTGTACAACCTTGTACACACTTGTACAGACTTGTACACACTTGTACAACCTTGGACACACTTGTACAACCTTGTACACACTTGTACAACCTTGTACACACTTGTACAACCTTGTACACACTTGTACAGCCTTGTACACAATTGTACAACCTTGTACACACTTGTACAACCTTGTACACACTTGTACAACCTTGTACACAATTGTACAGCCTTGTACACAATTGTACAACCTTGTACACACTTGTACAGCCTTGTACAAAATTGTACAGCCTTGTACACAATTGTACAACCTTGTACACACTTGTACAACCTTGTACACCCTTGTACAAACTTTTACACATCGTACACACTTGTACACCCTTGTACAAACTTGTACATCCTTGTACACACTTGTACAACCTTGTACACACTTGTACAACCTTGTACACACTTGTACAGCCTTGTACACAATTGTACAACCTTGTACACAGTTGTACAGCCTTGTACACAATTGTACAACCTTGTACATACTTGTACAACCTTGTACACCCTTGTACAAACTTTTACACATCGTACACACTTGTACACCCTTGTACAAACTTGTACATCCTTGTACACACTTGTACAACCTTGTACACACTTGTACAACCTTGTACACACTTGTACAGCCTTGTACACAATTGTACAACCTTGTACACAGTTGTACAGCCTTGTACACAATTGTACAACCTTGTACACACTTGTACAACCTTGTACACACTTGTACAGCCTTGTACACACTTGAACAGCCTTGTACAAAATTGTACAGCCTTGTACACAATTGTACAACCTTGTACACACTTGTACAACCTTGTACACCCTTGTACAAACTTTTACACATCGTACACACTTGTACACCCTTGTACAAACTTGTACATCCTTGTACACACTTGTACAACCTTGTACACACTTGTACAACCTTGTACACACTTGTACAGCCTTGTACACAATTGTACAACCTTGTACACAGTTGTACAGACTTGTACACAATTGTACAACCTTGTACACACTTGTACAACCTTGTACACCCTTGTACACACTTTTACTTATCGTACACACTTGTACACCCTTGTACAAACTTGTACATCCTTGTACACACATGTACAACCTTGTACACACTTGTACAACCTTGTACACACTTGTACAACCTTGTACACACTTGTACAACCTTGTACACACTTGTACAGCCTTGTACACAATTGTACAACCTTGTACACACTTGTACAACCTTGTACACACTTGTACAACCTTGTACACAATTGTACAGCCTTGTACACAATTGTACAACCTTGTACACACTTGTACAGCCTTGTACAAAATTGTACAGCCTTGTACACAATTGTACAACCTTGTACACACTTGTACAACCTTGTACACCCTTGTACAAACTTTTACACATCGTACACACTTGTACACCCTTGTACAAACTTGTACATCCTTGTACACACTTGTACAACCTTGTACACACTTGTACAACCTTGTACACACTTGTACAGCCTTGTACACAATTGTACAACCTTGTACACAGTTGTACAGCCTTGTACACAATTGTACAACCTTGTACATACTTGTACAACCTTGTACACCCTTGTACAAACTTTTACACATCGTACACACTTGTACACCCTTGTACAAACTTGTACATCCTTGTACACACTTGTACAACCTTGTACACACTTGTACAACCTTGTACACACTTGTACAGCCTTGTACACAATTGTACAACCTTGTACACAGTTGTACAGCCTTGTACACAATTGTACAACCTTGTACACACTTGTACAACCTTGTACACACTTGTACAGCCTTGTACACACTTGAACAGCCTTGTACAAAATTGTACAGCCTTGTACACAATTGTACAACCTTGTACACACTTGTACAACCTTGTACACCCTTGTACAAACTTTTACACATCGTACACACTTGTACACCCTTGTACAAACTTGTACATCCTTGTACACACTTGTACAACCTTGTACACACTTGTACAACCTTGTACACACTTGTACAGCCTTGTACACAATTGTACAACCTTGTACACAGTTGTACAGCCTTGTACACAATTGTACAACCTTGTACACACTTGTACAACCTTGTACACCCTTGTACACACTTTTACTTATCGTACACACTTGTACACCCTTGTACAAACTTGTACATCCTTGTACACACATGTACAACCTTGTACAAACTTGTACAAACTTGTACATCCTTGTACACGATTTTACACCCTTGTACACACTTGTACAACCTTGTAAAAACTTGTACAACCTTGTACACACTTGTACAACCTTGTACACACTTGTACAACCTTGTACACAATTGTACAGCCTTGTACACAATTGTACAACCTTGTACACACTTGTACAGCCTTGTACACACTTGTACAGCCTTGTACAAAATTGTACAGCCTTGTACACAATTGTACAACCTTGTACACACTTGTACAACCTTGTACACCCTTGTACAAACTTTTACACATCGTACACACTTGTACACCCTTGTACAAACTTGTACATCCTTGTACACACTTGTACAACCTTGTACACACTTGTACAACCTTGTACACACTTGTACAGCCTTGTACACAATTGTACAACCTTGTACACAGTTGTACAGCCTTGTACACAATTGTACAACCTTGTACACACTTGTACAACCTTGTACACCCTTGTACACACTTTTACTTATCGTAAACAGTTGTACACCCTTGTACAAACTTGTACATCCTTGTACACACTTGTACAACCTTGTACAAACTTGTACAAACTTGTACATCCTTGTACACGATTTTACACACACTTGTACAACCTTGTAAAAACTTGTACAACCTTGTACACACTTGTACACCCTTGTACACACTTGTACAACCTTGTACACACTTGTACAACCTTGTACACACTTGTACAACCTTGTACACACTTGTACAACCTTGTACACACTTGTACAACCTTGTACACCCTTGTACACACTTTTACTTATCGTACACACTTGTACACCCTTGTACAAACTTGTACATCCTTGTACACACTTGTACAACCTTGTACAAACTTGTACAAACTTGTACATCCTTGTACACGATTTTACACCCTTGTACACACTTGTACAACCTTGTAAAAACTTGTACAACCTTGTACACACTTGTACACCCTTGTACACACTTGTACAACCTTGTACACACTTGTACAACCTTGTACACACTTGTACAACCTTGTACACACCTGTACAACCTTGTACACACCTGTACAACCTTGTACACACCTGTACAACCTTGTACACACTTGTACAACCTTGTACACACTTGTACAACCTTGTACACACTTGTACAACCTTGTACACACTTGTACAACCTTGTACACACTTGTACAACCTTGTACACACTTGTACAGCCTTGTACACAATTGTACAACCTTGTACACACTTGTACAACCTTGTACACACTTGTACAACCTTGTACACAATTGTACAGCCTTGTACACAATTGTACAACCTTGTACACACTTGTACAGCCTTGTACACACTTGTACAGCCTTGTACAAAATTGTACAGCCTTGTACACAATTGTACAACCTTGTACACACTTGTACAACCTTGTACACCCTTGTACAAACTTTTACACATCGTACACACTTGTACACCCTTGTACAAACTTGTACATCCTTGTACACACTTGTACAACCTTGTACACATTTGTACAACCTTGTACACACTTGTACAGCCTTGTACACAATTGTACAACCTTGTACACAGTTGTACAGCCTTGTACACAATTGTACAACCTTGTACACACTTGTACAACCTTGTACACCCTTGTACACACTTTTACTTATCGTACACACTTGTACACCCTTGTACAAACTTGTACATCCTTGTACACACTTGTACAACCTTGTACAAACTTGTACAAACTTGTACATCCTTGTACACGATTTTACACCCTTGTACACACTTGTACAACCTTGTAAAAACTTGTACAACCTTGTACACACTTGTACACCCTTGTACACACTTGTACAACCTTGTACACACTTGTACAACCTTGTACACACTTGTACAACCTTGTACACACTTGTACAACCTTGTACACACTTGTACAACCTTGTACACACTTGTACAACCTTGTACACACTTGTACAACCTTGTACACACTTGTACAACCTTGTACACACTTGTACAACCTTGTACACACTTGTACAACCTTGTACACACTTGTACAACCTTGTACACTCTTGTACAACCTTGTACACACTTGTACAACCTTGTACAACCTTGTACACACTTGTACAACCATGTAAAAACTTGTACAACCTTGTACACACTTGTACACCCTTGTACACACTTGTACAAGCTTGTACACACTTGTACAACCTTGTACACACTTGTACACCCTTGTACACACTTGTACAAGCTTGTACACACTTGTACAACCTTGTACACACTTGTACACCCTTGTACACACTTGTACAACCTTGTACAAACCTGTACACCCTTGTACACACTTGTACATGCTTGTACACACTTGTACAAGCTTGTATACACTTGTACACCTTTGTTCAAACTTGTGCACCCTTGTACACTTTTGTACACCCTTGTACACATTTGTACAACCTTGTACACTCTTGTACAACCTTGTACACACTTGTACAACCTTGTACACACTTGTACAACCTTGTACAACCTTGTACACACTTGTACAACCATGTAAAAACTTGTACAACCTTGTACACACTTGTACACCCTTGTACACACTTGTAAAAGCTTGTACACACTTGTACAAGCTTGTACACACTTGTACAACCTTGTACACACTTGTACACCCTTGTACACACTTGTACAAGCTTGTACACACTTGTACAACCTTGTACACACTTGTACAACCTTGTACACACTTGTACAACCTTGTAAAACTTGTACACATTTGTACACACTTGTACTCCCTTGTACACACTTGTACAACCTTGTACAAACTTATACAATCTTGTACACACTTGTACAACCCAGTACACACTTGTACAATCTTGTACAAACTTGTACTCCCTTGTACAAACTTGTACATCCTTGTACACACTTGTACAACCTTGTACAAACTTGTACAAACTTGTACAAACTTGTACATCCTTGTACACGATTGTACACCCTTGTACACACTTGTACAACCTTGTACACACTTGTACAACCTGACACACAATTGTACAACCTTGTACACACTTGTACAGACTTGTACACACTTGTACAACCTTGGACACACTTGTACAACCTTGTACACACTTGTACAACCTTGTACACACTTGTACAACCTTGTACACACTTGTACAGCCTTGTACACAATTGTACAACCTTGTACACACTTGTACAACCTTGTACACACTTGTACAACCTTGTACACAATTGTACAGCCTTGTACACAATTGTACAACCTTGTACACACTTGTACAGCCTTGTACAAAATTGTACAGCCTTGTACACAATTGTACAACCTTGTACACACTTGTACAACCTTGTACACCCTTGTACAAACTTTTACACATCGTACACACTTGTACACCCTTGTACAAACTTGTACATCCTTGTACACACTTGTACAACCTTGTACACACTTGTACAACCTTGTACACACTTGTACAGCCTTGTACACAATTGTACAAGCTTGTACACACTTGTACAACCTTGTACACACTTGTACACCCTTGTACACACTTGTACAACCTTGTACAAACCTGTACACCCTTGTACACACTTGTACATGCTTGTACACACTTGTACAAGCTTGTATACACTTGTACACCTTTGTTCAAACTTGTGCACCCTTGTACACTTTTGTACACCCTTGTACACATTTGTACAACCTTGTACACTCTTGTACAACCTTGTACACACTTGTACAACCTTGTACACACTTGTACAACCTTGTACAACCTTGTACACACTTGTACAACCATGTAAAAACTTGTACAACCTTGTACACACTTGTACACCCTTGTACACACTTGTAAAAGCTTGTACACACTTGTACAAGCTTGTACACACTTGTACAACCTTGTACACACTTGTACACCCTTGTACACACTTGTACAAGCTTGTACACACTTGTACAACCTTGTACACACTTGTACAACCTTGTACACACTTGTACAACCTTGTAAAACTTGTACACATTTGTACACACTTGTACTCCCTTGTACACACTTGTACAACCTTGTACAAACTTATACAATCTTGTACACACTTGTACAACCCAGTACACACTTGTACAATCTTGTACAAACTTGTACTCCCTTGTACAAACTTGTACATCCTTGTACACACTTGTACAACCTTGTACAAACTTGTACAAACTTGTACAAACTTGTACATCCTTGTACACGATTGTACACCCTTGTACACACTTGTACAACCTTGTACACACTTGTACAACCTGACACACAATTGTACAACCTTGTACACACTTGTACAGACTTGTACACACTTGTACAACCTTGGACACACTTGTACAACCTTGTACACACTTGTACAACCTTGTACACACTTGTACAACCTTGTACACACTTGTACAGCCTTGTACACAATTGTACAACCTTGTACACACTTGTACAACCTTGTACACACTTGTACAACCTTGTACACAATTGTACAGCCTTGTACACAATTGTACAACCTTGTACACACTTGTACAGCCTTGTACAAAATTGTACAGCCTTGTACACAATTGTACAACCTTGTACACACTTGTACAACCTTGTACACCCTTGTACAAACTTTTACACATCGTACACACTTGTACACCCTTGTACAAACTTGTACATCCTTGTACACACTTGTACAACCTTGTACACACTTGTACAACCTTGTACACACTTGTACAGCCTTGTACACAATTGTACAACCTTGTACACAGTTGTACAGCCTTGTACACAATTGTACAACCTTGTACATACTTGTACAACCTTGTACACCCTTGTACAAACTTTTACACATCGTACACACTTGTACACCCTTGTACAAACTTGTACATCCTTGTACACACTTGTACAACCTTGTACACACTTGTACAACCTTGTACACACTTGTACAGCCTTGTACACAATTGTACAACCTTGTACACAGTTGTACAGCCTTGTACACAATTGTACAACCTTGTACACACTTGTACAACCTTGTACACACTTGTACAGCCTTGTACACACTTGAACAGCCTTGTACAAAATTGTACAGCCTTGTACACAATTGTACAACCTTGTACACACTTGTACAACCTTGTACACCCTTGTACAAACTTTTACACATCGTACACACTTGTACACCCTTGTACAAACTTGTACATCCTTGTACACACTTGTACAACCTTGTACACACTTATACAACCTTGTACACACTTGTACAGCCTTGTACACAATTGTACAACCTTGTACACAGTTGTACAGCCTTGTACACAATTGTACAACCTTGTACACACTTGTACAACCTTGTACACCCTTGTACACACTTTTACTTATCGTACACACTTGTACACCCTTGTACAAACTTGTACATCCTTGTACACACATGTACAACCTTGTACAAACTTGTACAAACTTGTACATCCTTGTACACGATTTTACACCCTTGTACACACTTGTACAACCTTGTAAAAACTTGTACAACCTTGTACACACTTGTACAACCTTGTACACACTTGTACAACCTTGTACACAATTGTACAGCCTTGTACACAATTGTACAACCTTGTACACACTTGTACAGCCTTGTACACACTTGTACAGCCTTGTACAAAATTGTACAGCCTTGTACACAATTGTACAACCTTGTACACACTTGTACAACCTTGTACACCCTTGTACAAACTTTTACACATCGTACACACTTGTACACCCTTGTACAAACTTGTACATCCTTGTACACACTTGTACAACCTTGTACACACTTGTACAACCTTGTACACACTTGTACAGCCTTGTACACAATTGTACAACCTTGTACACAGTTGTACAGCCTTGTACACAATTGTACAACCTTGTACACACTTGTACAACCTTGTACACCCTTGTACACACTTTTACTTATCGTAAACAGTTGTACACCCTTGTACAAACTTGTACATCCTTGTACACACTTGTACAACCTTGTACAAACTTGTACAAACTTGTACATCCTTGTACACGATTTTACACCCTTGTACACACTTGTACAACCTTGTAAAAACTTGTACAACCTTGTACACACTTGTACACCCTTGTACACACTTGTACAACCTTGTACACACTTGTACAACCTTGTACACACTTGTACAACCTTGTACACACTTGTACAACCTTGTACACACTTGTACAACCTTGTACACCCTTGTACACACTTTTACTTATCGTACACACTTGTACACCCTTGTACAAACTTGTACATCCTTGTACACACTTGTACAACCTTGTACAAACTTGTACAAACTTGTACATCCTTGTACACGATTTTACACCCTTGTACACACTTGTACAACCTTGTAAAAACTTGTACAACCTTGTACACACTTGTACACCCTTGTACACACTTGTACAACCTTGTACACACTTGTACAACCTTGTACACACTTGTACAACCTTGTACACACCTGTACAACCTTGTACACACCTGTACAACCTTGTACACACTTGTACAACCTTGTACACACTTGTACAACCTTGTACACACTTGTACAACCTTGTACACACTTGTACAACCTTGTACACACTTGTACAACCTTGTACACACTTGTACAACCTTGTACACACTTGTACAACCTTGTACACACTTGTACAACCTTGTACACTCTTGTACAACCTTGTACACACTTGTACAACCTTGTACAACCTTGTACACACTTGTACAACCATGTAAAAACTTGTACAACCTTGTACACACTTGTACACCCTTGTACACACTTGTACAAGCTTGTACACACTTGTACAACCTTGTACACACTTGTACACCCTTGTACACACTTGTACAAGCTTGTACACACTTGTACAACCTTGTACACACTTGTACACCCTTGTACACACTTGTACAACCTTGTACAAACCTGTACACCCTTGTACACACTTGTACATGCTTGTACACACTTGTACATGCTTGTACACACTTGTACAAGCTTGTATACACTTGTACACCTTTGTTCAAACTTGTGCACCCTTGTACACTTTTGTACACCCTTGTACACATTTGTACAACCTTGTACACTCTTGTACAACCTTGTACACACTTGTACAACCTTGTACACACTTGTACAACCTTGTACAACCTTGTACACACTTGTACAACCATGTAAAAACTTGTACAACCTTGTACACACTTGTACACCCTTGTACACACTTGTACAAGCTTGTGCACACTTGTACAACCTTGTACACACTTGTACACCCTTGTACACACTTGTACAAGCTTGTACACACTTGTACAACCTTGTACACACTTGTACAACCTTGTACACACTTGTACAACCTTGTAAAACTTGTACACATTTGTACACACTTGTACTCCCTTGTACACACTTGTACAACCTTGTACAAACTTATACAATCTTGTACACACTTGTACAACCCAGTACACACTTGTACAATCTTGTACAAACTTGTACTCCCTTGTACAAACTTGTACATCCTTGTACAAACTTGTACAACCTTGTACAAACTTGTACAAACTTGTACAAACTTGTACATCCTTGTACACGATTGTACACCCTTGTACACACTTGTACAACCTTGTACACACTTGTACAACCTGACACACAATTGTACAACCTTGTACACACTTGTACAGACTTGTACACACTTGTACAACCTTGGACACACTTGTACAACCTTGTACACACTTGTACAACCTTGTACACACTTGTACAACCTTGTACACACTTGTACAGCCTTGTACACAATTGTACAACCTTGTACACACTTGTACAACCTTGTACACACTTGTACAACCTTGTACACAATTGTACAGCCTTGTACACAATTGTACAACCTTGTACACACTTGTACAACCTTGTACACCCTTGTACACACTTTTACTTATCGTACACACTTGTACACCCTTGTACAAACTTGTACATCCTTGTACACACATGTACAACCTTGTACAAACTTGTACAAACTTGTACATCCTTGTACACGATTTTACACCCTTGTACACACTTGTACAACCTTGTAAAAACTTGTACAACCTTGTACACACTTGTACAACCTTGTACACACTTGTACAACCTTGTACACAATTGTACAGCCTTGTACACAATTGTACAACCTTGTACACACTTGTACAGCCTTGTACACACTTGTACAGCCTTGTACAAAATTGTACAGCCTTGTACACAATTGTACAACCTTGTACACACTTGTACAACCTTGTACACCCTTGTACAAACTTTTACACATCGTACACACTTGTACACCCTTGTACAAACTTGTACATCCTTGTACACACTTGTACAACCTTGTACACACTTGTACAACCTTGTACACACTTGTACAGCCTTGTACACAATTGTACAACCTTGTACACAGTTGTACAGCCTTGTACACAATTGTACAACCTTGTACACACTTGTACAACCTTGTACACCCTTGTACACACTTTTACTTATCGTAAACAGTTGTACACCCTTGTACAAACTTGTACATCCTTGTACACACTTGTACAACCTTGTACAAACTTGTACAAACTTGTACATCCTTGTACACGATTTTACAACCTTGTACACACTTGTACAACCTTGTAAAAACTTGTACAACCTTGTACACACTTGTACACCCTTGTACACACTTGTACAACCTTGTACACACTTGTACAACCTTGTACACACTTGTACAACCTTGTACACACTTGTACAACCTTGTACACACTTGTACAACCTTGTACACCCTTGTACACACTTTTACTTATCGTACACACTTGTACACCCTTGTACAAACTTGTACATCCTTGTACACACTTGTACAACCTTGTACAAACTTGTACAAACTTGTACATCCTTGTACACGATTTTACACCCTTGTACACACTTGTACAACCTTGTAAAAACTTGTACAACCTTGTACACACTTGTACACCCTTGTACACACTTGTACAACCTTGTACACACTTGTACAACCTTGTACACACTTGTACAACCTTGTACACACCTGTACAACCTTGTACACACCTGTACAACCTTGTACACACTTGTACAACCTTGTACACACTTGTACAACCTTGTACACACTTGTACAACCTTGTACACACTTGTACAACCTTGTACACACTTGTACAACCTTGTACACACTTGTACAACCTTGTACACACTTGTACAACCTTGTACACACTTGTACAACCTTGTACACACTTGTACAACCTTGTACACTCTTGTACAACCTTGTACACACTTGTACAACCTTGTACAACCTTGTACACACTTGTACAACCATGTAAAAACTTGTACAACCTTGTACACACTTGTACACCCTTGTACACACTTGTACAAGCTTGTACACACTTGTACAACCTTGTACACACTTGTACACCCTTGTACACACTTGTACAAGCTTGTACACACTTGTACAACCTTGTACACACTTGTACACCCTTGTACACACTTGTACAACCTTGTACAAACCTGTACACCCTTGTACACACTTGTACATGCTTGTACACACTTGTACATGCTTGTACACACTTGTACAAGCTTGTATACACTTGTACACCTTTGTTCAAACTTGTGCACCCTTGTACACTTTTGTACACCCTTGTACACATTTGTACAACCTTGTACACTCTTGTACAACCTTGTACACACTTGTACAACCTTGTACACACTTGTACAACCTTGTACAACCTTGTACACACTTGTACAACCATGTAAAAACTTGTACAACCTTGTACACACTTGTACACCCTTGTACACACTTGTACAAGCTTGTGCACACTTGTACAACCTTGTACACACTTGTACACCCTTGTACACACTTGTACAAGCTTGTACACACTTGTACAACCTTGTACACACTTGTACAACCTTGTACACACTTGTACAACCTTGTAAAACTTGTACACATTTGTACACACTTGTACTCCCTTGTACACACTTGTACAACCTTGTACAAACTTATACAATCTTGTACACACTTGTACAACCCAGTACACACTTGTACAATCTTGTACAAACTTGTACTCCCTTGTACAAACTTGTACATCCTTGTACAAACTTGTACAACCTTGTACAAACTTGTACAAACTTGTACAAACTTGTACATCCTTGTACACGATTGTACACCCTTGTACACACTTGTACAACCTTGTACACACTTGTACAACCTGACACACAATTGTACAACCTTGTACACACTTGTACAGACTTGTACACACTTGTACAACCTTGGACACACTTGTACAACCTTGTACACACTTGTACAACCTTGTACACACTTGTACAACCTTGTACACACTTGTACAGCCTTGTACACAATTGTACAACCTTGTACACACTTGTACAACCTTGTACACACTTGTACAACCTTGTACACAATTGTACAGCCTTGTACACAATTGTACAACCTTGTACACACTTGTACAGCCTTGTACAAAATTGTACAGCCTTGTACACAATTGTACAACCTTGTACACACTTGTACAACGTTGTACACCCTTGTACAAACTTTTACACATCGTACACACTTGTACACCCTTGTACAAACTTGTACATCCTTGTACACACTTGTACAACCTTGTACACACTTGTACAACCTTGTACACACTTGTACAGCCTTGTACACAATTGTACAACCTTGTACACAGTTGTACAGCCTTGTACACAATTGTACAACCTTGTACATACTTGTACAACCTTGTACACCCTTGTACAAACTTTTACACATCGTACACACTTGTACACCCTTGTACAAACTTGTACATCCTTGTACACACTTGTACAACCTTGTACACACTTGTACAACCTTGTACACACTTGTACAGCCTTGTACACAATTGTACAACCTTGTACACAGTTGTACAGCCTTGTACACAATTGTACAACCTTGTACACACTTGTACAACCTTGTACACACTTGTACAGCCTTGTACACACTTGTACAGCCTTGTACAAAATTGTACAGCCTTGTACACAATTGTACAACCTTGTACACACTTGTACAACCTTGTACACCCTTGTACAAACTTTTACACATCGTACACACTTGTACACCCTTGTACAAACTTGTACATCCTTGTACACACTTGTACAACCTTGTACACACTTGTACAACCTTGTACACACTTGTACAGCCTTGTACACAATTGTACAACCTTGTACACAGTTGTACAGCCTTGTACACAATTGTACAACCTTGTACACACTTGTACAACCTTGTACACCCTTGTACACACTTTTACTTATCGTACACACTTGTACACCCTTGTACAAACTTGTACATCCTTGTACACACTTGTACAACCTTGTACAAACTTGTACAAACTTGTACATCCTTGTACACGATTTTACACCCTTGTACACACTTGTACAACCTTGTAAAAACTTGTACAACCTTGTACACACTTGTACAACCTTGTACACACTTGTACAACCTTGTACACACTTGTACAACCTTGTACACACTTGTACAGCCTTGTACACACTTGTACAACCTTGTACACACTTGTACAGCCTTGTACACACTTGTACAGCCTTGTACACAACTGTACAACCTTGTACACACTTGTACAACCTTGTACACAATTGTACAGCCTTGTACACAATTGTACAGCCTTGTACACAATTGTACAACCTTGTACACACTTGTACAGCCTTGTACACACTTGTACAGCCTTGTACAAAATTGTACAGCCTTGTACACAATTGTACAACCTTGTACACACTTGTACAACCTTGTACACCCTTGTACAAACTTTTACACATCTTACACACTTGTACACCCTTGTACAAACTTGTACATCCTTGTACACACTTGTACAACCTTGTACACACTTGTACAACCTTGTACACACTTGTACAGCCTTGTACACAATTGTACAACCTTGTACACAGTTGTACAGCCTTGTACACAATTGTACAACCTTGTACACACTTGTACAACCTTGTACACCCTTGTACACACTTTTACTTATCGTAAACACTTGTACACCCTTGTACAAACTTGTACATTCTTGTACACACTTGTACAACCTTGTACAAACTTGTACAAACTTGTACATCCTTGTACACGATTTTACACCCTTGTACACACTTGTACAACCTTGTAAAAACTTGTACAACCTTGTACACACTTGTACACCCTTGTACACACTTGTACAACCTTGTACACACTTGTACAACCTTGTACACACTTGTACAACCTTGTACACACTTGTACAACCTTGTACACACTTGTACAACCTTGTACACACTTGTACAACCTTGTACACACTTGTAAAACCTTGTACACTCTTGTACAACCTTGTACACACTTGTACAACCTTGTACACACTTGTACAACCTTGTACAACCTTGTACACACTTGTACAACCATGTAAAAACTTGTTCAACCTTGTACACACTTGTACACCCTTGTACACACTTGTACAAGCTTGTACACACTTGTACAACCTTGTACACACTTGTACACCCTTGTACACACTTGTACAAGCTTGTACACACTTGTACAAGCTTGTACACACTTGTACAACCTTGTACACACTTGTACACCCTTGTACACACTTGTACAACCTTGTACAAACCTGTACACCCTTGTACACACTTGTACATGCTTGTACACACTTGTACAAGGTTGTATACACTTGTACACCTTTGTTCAAACTTGTGCACCCTTGTACACTTTTGTACACCCTTGTACACATTTGTACAACCTTGTACAAACTTGTACACACTTGTACAAACTTGTACACACTTGTACAACCTTGTACAAACTTGTACAACCTTGTACACACTTGTACAAGCTTGTACACACTTGTACAAGTTGTACACACTTGTACAACCTTGTACACACTTGTACAACCTTGTACACACTTGTACATTCTTGTACACATTTGTACAACCTTGTACACAATTGTAAAACCTTGTACACACTTGTACAACCTTTTACAAACTTGTACACACCTGTACAAACTTTTACATCCTTGTACACATTTGTACACTCTTGTACACACTTGTACAACCTTGTACAACCTTGTACAAACCTGTACACCCTTGTACACACTTGTACAAGCTTGTACACGATTGTACACCCTTGTACACACTTGTGCACCCTTGTACAAACTTGTACATCCTTGTACACACTTGTACAACCTTGTACAAACTTGTACAAACTTGTACAAACTTGTACAAACTTGTACATCCTTGTACACGATTGTACACCCTTGTACACACTTGTACAACCTTGTACACACTTGTACAACCTGATACACAATTGTACAACCTTGTACACACTTGTACAACCTTGTACACACTTGTACAACCTTGTACACACTTGTACAACCTTGTACACACTTGTACAACCTTGTACACACTTGTACAACCTTGTACACACTTGTACAGCCTTGTACACAATTGTACAACCTTGTACACACTTGTACAACCTTGTACACACTTGTACAACCTTGTACACAATTGTACAGCCTTGTACACACTTGTACAACCTTGTACACACTTGTACAGCCTTGTACAAAATTGTACAACCTTGTACACACTTGTACAGCCTTGTACACAATTGTACAACCTTGTACACACTTGTACAACCTTGTACACACTTGTACAACCTTGTACACCCTTGTACAAACTTTTACACATCGTACACACTTATACACCCTTGTACAAACTTGTACATCCTTGTACACACTTGTACAACCTTGTACACACTTGTACAATCTTGTACACACTTGTACAGCCTTGTACACAATTGTACAACCTTGTACACACTTGTACAGCCTTGTACACAATTGTACAACCTTGTACACACTTGTACAACCTTGTACACCCTTGTACACACTTTTACTTATCGTACACATTTGTACAACCTTGTACAAACTTGTACACACTTGTACAAACTTGTACACACTTGTACAACCTTGTACAAACTTGTACAACCTTGTACACACTTGTACAAGCTTGTACACACTTGTACAAGTTGTACACACTTGTACAACCTTGTACACACTTGTACAACCTTGTACACACTTGTACAACCTTGTACACAATTGTAAAACCTTGTACACACTTGTACAAACTTGTACAAACTTGTACAAACTTGTACAAACTTTTACATCCTTTACATCCTTGTACACATTTGTACACCCTTGTACACACTTGTACAACCTTGTACAACCTTGTACAAACCTGTACACCCTTGTACACACTTGTACAAGCTTGTACACGATTGTACACCCTTGTACACACTTGTGCACCCTTGTACAAACTTGTACATCCTTGTACACACTTGTACAACCTTGTACAAACTTGTACAAACTTGTACAAACTTGTACAAACTTGTACATCCTTGTACACGATTGTACACCCTTGTACACACTTGTAAAACCTTGTACACACTTGTACAACCTGATACACAATTGTACAACCTTGTACACACTTGTACAACCTTGTACACACTTGTACAACCTTGTACACACTTGTACAACCTTGTACACACTTGTACAACCTTGTACACACTTGTACAACCTTGTACACACTTGTACAGCCTTGTACACACTTGTACAACCTTGTACACACTTGTACAACCTTGTACACACTTGTACAACCTTGTACACACTTGTACAACCTTGTACACACTTGTACAACCTTGTACACACTTCTACAACCTTGTACACACTTGTACAACCTTGTACACACTTGTACAACCTTGTACACACTTGTACAACCTTGTACACACTTGTACACACTTGTACAACCTTGTACACACTTGTACAACCTTGTACACA